>NC_090729.1:51362268-51394768 GCF_036898095.1 Palaemon carinicauda
ACCTGAAACCCGTTACTCAGCACTTGATAAAGAAGCCCTTGCCATTAAATGGGTATTAGGAAGGAATCGCTATTTCCTTTTAGGACATAAGATTCGTATTAAGTCTGATCATCAATCTTTGTCATACATTGTTAAGAAGTCAGATTTATCGGGTAATCAGGCAAGGTGGTTAGAAGCATTGTTAGAATTTTATATTGTTGGATTTTAATACATTCCAGGAGCGTACTAATATAGTCGCAGATGCCTTATCTCGATCTATCGCCGCTATAACGAGGTTGATGAGTACGCACCATCCGGAGCAAACCAGTAATGTTGACGTATCACACCAAAAAGGGGCATCAGCCGATCGCATAGGAAGAGTGAATGAATGCACTGGGCCCACTTTGAGTATGAATGAATGACCCTGTCATTTAGGCGTACGACTTTCAGGATGATGATTGTGACTGCGATGCAAGACATCTACTTAGCGCATTGAATGAAGATCTTGTATGGGGTAAAGTCCAAGCCTACCCTAGAAAGGAAACTGGAGAATTTCCTGCTCACATATCGCTCCCACCTAACAGATTTATGATGGAAAAAGACATTTTGTACGTAACTGATTGGAAAAGAAATGAGATTGTTTATTGAACTGTTTTGCCCACAACTTTTATAATTAAAACAATGCCATTATCACATTTAACCCCAGTATCTGGTCCTATGGGCGTAGTAAACACTCTCAGACGAGATATATAGACTTGTGTCACCTGTGTAATCTGTTCCGATCCCATTGAGTAAACATATCTCCAGACCAAGTCGGGCCATTAGTTAAAGAGAAATGGCAATGTGTGCATATTGATTTAATAGACTCATTACCTGTTTCTCATGCAGAGCATAAGTAAATATTTGTTCTAGTAGATGCGAGGACTAGATATACGTCTGTGCAACCCTTGATCGATAGAATATGTATATGAAGTGTTCATTCGTATAACTGAGCTGTATGGCATTAAGCATTCTCCCATTCTTGCATATGGACCTAGTTTTAGAGGGTTAGTTGATTCTAAGAGTCGGGTTTTAATCAGTATGCTCAAATATTTAGTGGTAGATAATCCTACTATCTGGTCAGATATGTTGTCAACTGCACAGTTTGCTTTAAATACAGGATATAATGAGGGCATTGAAGGTACTAATTTTTTTAGTTTTGGGTCAAGATCGGATGTTTTCACAAAGAAGGAAACACTGCTTGTAAATAATATACAGGATTTTTGAACTTACGTCACCAATGTAAACAAAAGAGCTTTCTAGATGGCCGATAAATTTCTAAAGATAGCACAGAATACGAATCTTCGTAGTCATAATCGGAGATTTTAAAATTCAACCGCATGACGGTTAAATTAGCGATTCTGTATATAATAAGAGACTTCAAAGTAAAGAGCCCAAGTTCGAATCTGCCTTCTCAGGCCATTAAGGGTGACCCATATCAATCATAATGAAATAACAATTAGAAGTACTGAAAAAGGAAATGTGTATGAAGTACATTCCTCTATAGTGAGAATTGTGACAGGAAGCAAGCTGACGTGCTCAGATAATAACAATGTATCAGCAATTTACCTTCTTTGGGGTCCAAATGACTAGCCAGCTACAGATTTTGTAAACTTCTCTCAGACAATGGTACTATCATAGATTCCCTCTCGCCGAGAGAGAGAGAGAGAGAGAGAGAGAGAGAGAGAGAGAGAGAGAGAGAGAGAGAGAGACTTTTGCCTTTTAAAAGAGCAGCGAGTGGCAAATTGGCCTTAGTTAGATAAAGGTTACCGATAGGCATAGGACAACCAGTATGGAAGGCCTACGTATTTTTGTGTGTGTGTGTGTGTGTGAGTGTGTTTTAATAATGAAGTGAAAATGTGAGGGCGTAGATTTTGATAAGCATTTTAAGTTAACCTTTAAGCTATACGCTCAAGTTTTAGTGATCAGTTACGATACTGATGGAGTTACGAGTCCACTAATTATGATTCTTGATCGGACTACTGAGTTACGAAAACAATTAAAAATAATTTTCTGGGTACATTGCAGTAATTAAACTCCACTCAGCTATTGCGAACGTTCATAGAGTTCTTCGTAGATCATTGGATACTTTTGAACACTTTGTAGTTTTAAAGGGGAACAGAGAGAAGCATGGAGCCTATTGGATAGGTGAGCTGATAGGGAGTTGGACCGGGATAATTACCTGTTCTGAGCTCGATCAATTAGAAAAAGTGCTCGATCAACAATGCCAGAATACCCCCACAGACATTAACAAAATTATTCCTCATGCACATAATTTAGATAAACAGTTAAGTACATTAATTTCAGCAGTAAACAAAGGCCAGGATGCATTTGAAAAATAGAATTAATAATATGGGGAAAGAATAGATTAAATTCAAAGAGACGTAATTTATGTAGAAAGTGCTGCACAATTAGCTTTTGTAGCTAGTGAGCTAACTTTGCATTTGGAAAACATAGCTAACCAAATTCAGGACGTTTTAACCACTGCGGAAATATCTTCTGCTATTCTACCACAGGGGAGTTTTTAAGGATCTTGAAAAAGATCCATGAAAACGTCCCACTGTTTATTCCACCTATAGAAAATAATTTGCCAATGTTTCACCAAATGTCATCTGTAACTGTTGATGAAGTAAAGAGTAAATCTTATTTTCTTATAGAAATACCTGTTAAAAAAGAAGACTCGTATTTTCGCTTGTATGGAGTTAAGTCAATGTGGACTCAGAGAGTAAACAATGAATTCGTAACTCGAGGATCGGTCAGTTCCCCCTATTCTGCTGTCATGAATAGAGATACTCTTGCAGTGGCATTGCCTAATTTGCAAAAATGTAAGATAAGGAGAGAAAATGTGTTGTGTGAACCTGTGTATGCACTTTTAGTGCCTTCAGCGCGAGAATCCTTGATTAATATTTATTTGGAAAAGCCTAGTTTTGTGCATAATTTTATGTTTGAGGTGAGAACAGACTTTGGAAGGGAGATAGTTAATCTGGGAAAACATTGAATTGCGTCTGTTAGACAGGAATCTAAGTACAAAGTCATGTATGAAGAATGAGACAAGTTTAAGATACTGTCACCAGGGATTTCTATCCTGACTCATCAGAGTAGGTGCTCAGTGCAGGAGACGGATTCCATCTACCCAGTCAGAGCGAAAGAGGAAGAGTGAAAGGATAATTGTTCGAGGCACTTCTGTTATCAACTCTTCTATTACTCTCCCAGGTGTGAATATGTCTCATATGTTAGTTCACCTTAATTTAACTAAATTAGGAGCCATGACGCTAAGTCAGCTTCCCTTATTCAACAAACTCGTCAATTTGTATACCTCTCACCATAGCTTGAATTCAATGTTTTACGTAGTTATCCTGGGTATCATGTTAGCAGTCCTGGTTGGACTGACATTGTTTTGTCAAAATAGGATTAGTTCCCCTACATATCCCTGTATAAAGGGAAGAGGGGTGGCCACTTCCTTACTACAGTTCTTACTTCCCCATTAATTTATTCACTTTGTTTTATTAGTATCACAGTTCCTATTTTACTCATGTAACCAGTTGCCGAATTCAAGTTTCGTTGTAACCTTATTTCTTTTTGTAACGGTTTCTTTTCTTGATTTGTCAATTTTGTTTTCTTCTTAGATGATTGTACGATCATGTATGATTAATACTAAGCACTTCAGAGTAGCCTCGTTTTGATTTCTGTTTGATTTCGAACTTATTATTATTTTGTTTTATTTTTTTATTTTTTTGGCACACAAAAGGTTTTTGTGGTACGATTTTAACGTTGAATTTGTAGTAATTTGGTAGGGGGGAGTTTGTCACAAAGAAAAAAAAGGTAAACTGATGATGTAAAACCACAAAAAATGACGTGACGAATGCAGGCACAAAACTGTTGATATGTGAACTTAAAGCTCTGAATTGCTCAATCTGCAACGGCCACGTTTTGCTGATCTGTCATTTGCTGAATCACAGCCTTTCCCCACTCGGCTGGAGGCGGGAGAGGAGGCCGCAACGGAAGCGCAAATTATTACAGAATTAAGACAGCCAACCCTTCCTAAACCCAAGTGGAGACCCATGGTATCCCATCCAGGTTCTGACAAACGTAAGGAGAAAGTAGGGCCAAGAATCAGAGAGTCTTAGTAGAGATCGATAGTATAGTCTCATCGTCTGAGGCCGATGCGGGCCTTATCAGCAGTCATTGCAGAATGTATATTTTTTCAGTAACTTTCTAAAATCCTGCTCTGTGTCTCTCCATAGCCAGACCCAAGAACTTTGTAACTTTGTTGTACCATTAAAGAAAACTTAGAAGATTTTGCATTTTTAATTCAACTTTCTAATGTGTGACTTTAACATTTTCAAGATAATTCAACGCTGCTGTAATTGATTATTTATGTGCTCAATAATCTTGGGAAGTACTTTTTGTTAAATACACGAACTGTAGAAAAAGATACATAGTGACATCTGTCATTATCCTCGTTTCAAATATTTTCATGTCTTAAGCCAAAATTACCTCACGGTCATGTGACAAACTATAGATATATCATTTGGTCACTTAGTATTTGAAGAAAATATATTCTACGCTCCATAAATTGAAGCTGTGTCTAGTTTCATGAGCATATACAATTTGAAGACCTGACAGCTTTTGAAGTAGAGAGGCCATAATGATAAAAATTTAAGTTATACTGATGTTCAAGGGAAACCCGATGCCGATATAGATACCAATACCGATATCGAGTAATCTACCGTTGCATAAGAATTAGCCGATTCCACCGATAACAATACTTTGGTGCATTTCTACTTAAAAGTAAAAGATAAAAACAGTTGTGAGGAACGTGCTTCCTGTTGCCTTTCCCTGGCTTGTGAATAAAGGAAAAAGTTAGAGAGCTACAGCGCAAGAAAAATATATCAACATGCATCTTGAACGGAGAACAGAAACAGAAATTGAGTACACAATATCGCAGCAAAATGAAGGAAATAAATAAAAAAAATCACAGTATGTATTGTATGGTGGAAGATCATGAAAAGGTTCTACATTATCGATATTTATAAAATCATAGCCTTAATTGTAATACTTCTGTACTCATTCATTATAATTGTTTCTTGCGTAAAATCATCGAAGTAATTTTGTTTACACTTATTTCCATTTATTTTTTATTTTGTAACCATTTCCAAGATAACAAATGTATGCATGCATCATAATATATCACCATTTTGCTTACTTTGGTAAATTCTACTTTTACATGAAGTTTTAACATTAACTCTTTGAATCCTGCTAACTTCCCTATTATGCTATCTGTTATCAAATATTTTCATACTTATTTGTTTACACAAAATACATGAACATTTATGGCAAATGGCAATAGTGCCATATTAATAAAAAAAAAAAAGGGTGATATGGAGGAAATGTCTAGTGGGCCGTTACAGCCTTAGGACTGACTTTCATCGTAGAGATCTAGAGGATACTCCGATTATGGTGTCCGGACTGCACACAGTTCACCACACGTAATTCATGCCGTTTGTATATAAACCCCTTGTCCATGGATATCAATAACTCCAGGAAGGTTTTGCATTTACTTGAGCTCGAAGGACCATGGCGGTTTAACGTGGTTACATCTGACAATTATCTCTCTTAAATCTACTATGGAAAAAAATTGATTTTTCCATAGCTTTTTTTTTTTTTTGTACATGCAATAACAATAACACGTTTATTTAGTGTCCAATTGTCCTTTTATTTAAAAATTTTACTTTACACATTAACAACAGGAACATTTACACAAGGAAAAGACTGCTTGAAAATCAGTATCAGTTAGGAGGTAGTAGTTATACAAAGTGTGGTTTGTTTAGAATTACGTTTGGCTTGGGTCAAACAGGCTTGTAGGTTGAACTTTGACCCCAGTATAAATCTGCCACCAGTACTCTTAGACTTCTAGGAGTCATCTGTCACGAACTTTTCATGTCCACCAGTCGATACTTCTAATGGCGTTAAGGCAAGTCATCTTCCTCCTCGGATCACATAGGAAGAGCATCGCGGGGGCGCGGTTTGAACCACCATGAGATTGGAGGGTTGAAGCTGCGAGCCTCACCTTAAAGATACGTCATTGGCCATGAAGATCCAAAGGCCGGTCAATATTGGAAAATAGAGTGAACAGTTGGTAGATCCAGTCTAGAAAGGGTGTTTTTAACTTCCAAAACTACCGGATTTAGAAAATTAGATAAAGGAAGCACGGCTGTCAACCCGTTTACACGTAAAGAAAACATAAGGGCTGATGTATAATCCATCCACTCGAGGACAGGTTACAAGTCTTAACGAACTTAAGTAGGTAAAGGACATGGCAATAAAATTAACAAAGGATAATCTGGGTAAAAGAGTTAGCTGCTAATCCATAGAGGAGGGGACTTAGTCAAGAACACGTATTTACAGGATTATCAAATAGTAGATGGCCGGGGCAAAACCAGGCCATGTATGGGAAATGTTCAAGTAAAATAGGTTATTTTACCAGAAAACATACTGCTTTCTAAGATGCATTAATTCCCCTTAGGGATTTTAAGAACCGGGAGTCCTAGGCGAAGGAAATCTATATAAGCGTGGAGTGGGGGGTGGCGATTAATCTGAGAATTAGCAATACGATTAATGATATCAAAGTGCAATATGCCTAAAGACAGAGAGAGAGAGAGAGAGAGAGAGAGAGAGAGAGAGAGAGAGAGAGAGAGGAAAGTTATCATTTTTTTTTATATCAAACACGGATGTATGGGACTAAGGATCATAGAAAAAACTTCAATCCAAGTAGAATAATATAGCACAAGTAATAGTTATAATACCTAAAATGTAATTCTGTTAATAGAATACTTATTCCTACGTTAGTAAAATTTGGTTTGGCATTCAAGGTTATTTAATTCAATACTTATCATGAGAGAGTTATTTCTAGATATGTTCGGAATTTCTGTAGGATTTTGAACGATCAGAAATTGTTAAAAATTGTATTCAGAAAAGTATCTTGAATTGTTTTTTGTCTATTAATTTATCATGTTTTTCGACTAATTTATATAGTTTGTAGGTTAATCATTCAATTACTTTTTGTGTGTCTTTTTTCAAAGGAAATAAAGATGAGGGAACCTGTTTGTATATGTAGATAAATATGCTGATTATACACTAAATTAATCAAGCCGAAAATCCATAAGGCATATTTTTATTTTTATTTTTAGGAATTATGAAGGTTTACATGAATAGGTTGGAATAACAACTGAAGTTACCAAGGATTTAGATTAATATTGATTTAAATATAGACGGAAGCATAAACTACTGTATTTACACAGTAAGCTTTCGTGATCTTCCTTCCAAAAACAGCTTTTTAAGGGGTCTAGTGTACCGAAAACTAACTGATTTGGGTGTGAATTTCATGCTTCTGAAGCCAAAAATGGGGGTTAACTGGGTAAAGGGGGCATGCCGCATAACTTGTCATTCCGTGAGAACCATTTAATTGATTGAACCAGATACTATACAAATAATGTACAATTGCAAATATTTTTTCTTTTATTTTGTACGATAGCTGATCTCTTTCGACAGCGTAAGCTTCGCTATGCATATCCCATCTATTTGTTACCTGTAAGTAGCAAAGGAGGGTTTAGCAAGTTGCCACTCCCAATTCTTTACTCGTATACCCTGTTTATATATATATATTTTTGGGCTCAAGCCATGTCGTCCTGATGGAAGTTCCTATAGGGTAGCTTCCTAGGGTATATTACAACTACGGCGATATTCCCAGAGAATTTACCTTAAGGTACCAGAATTCTAACTCCTGGAGCGAGTATCCCTCGTGAAAGGGATATCGCGACATATCAGAGGACGTATTCTAGACACGTCACATGGCAATCTACATCCTGGACAGAGATTTCGTCTCGTAGGAGGTGATTGACTAGATACGAATTCGGGAAAGAAAAAGGGGGAACCGCTCCCAAGGCTTCCCTATCCCCCGATTCGTATGCGTGCCTGGCGCCAATCCTGGCGCCATCTGTATTCCTTTTTGCGTAGCTTAACAACTCGGTGTTTTTTCCTGTTTTTCTCGCAAATCTTGGATTTATTCGACTTTTCATGGCTTCTTCGTCTTCGTCGGCCTCTGATAAGTTGAGTATAGTGTCTGTTATGTATAAATGTAGGCTCTTGGTAAAATTTTGAGTGATTAACCCTTTAATGTCCACCCTAGGTTTTATGGGAAACTTTAAAAATTCCTTTTAGTATGTTGTAGTATAAGAAAATACAAGACCTTTTTATTCTTGTGTACTTTTAAAAAATTTTCCAAATTACCGAAATAATTGCATGCAATGAAGTATCCCATTTGGGTACCTTGGGCGAGTTTAGGCGGACCACGCTCATCCCATATGGGATCTATTGGACCTTAACGGCACAGATTTTGAAGTTTCTACTAATGTTGATTCGCCCACAAATCATATGATTATTAATGACTATACAGTTTTTATATAGTTCCAATGTATAACAGAAACACGTATATGGCTTAACAATATTATTAAATAAAAAATACGTTGTAAATACAAGAAAATACAATATACAATAAATACAAAAATACTTTAAAAATACAAAAATACTATGAAAATGCATAAAATATATGAAACCTCACTCATAATCGAAAAAAATAGAAACATATTATAAAACTTACTAAAAAATCTAGTGAAAAAGAGCAAAAAATTTACTTAGAAATCTTATGGAACAAAGCAAAACAATTTTGACTTTCAGTGAGGCAAAGGGCCACCTTGCACTCCTCACACATCCAGCGAGACCTGTGGTTGTGGCCTGCAGTAGAACAGAACTTGCAGGTCTGCCTCATGGTGACATGCTTTGGCATGTGTAGGGTAGGGGCATCTTGGCGTGACTTTACACTTGGCACAACTGCCCGTTGGCCCCTTTTGGGCAAAGCGACATCCCTGATGCCAAGAGAATTCCTAGTAATCTTGAAGTTTGATGTCTTGAAACTTCTCAGCCAATTTGAGATATCCAGTCGGAAGTCCTCGTAAGGTTCCCTCAAGAAGTCTGGCTGTGGATGAATGAAGTCCGGTAGGGGCTGGATGTGAATGTCGTCCTTCCATTCAACAACACGAGGCCTCTTAGGGTTAACCTCACCTTCAACTTCAACTTCCTCTTCCACAGGCATCTCCTGAGGGACAACAACATTGACCCTGCGAGCTGAAACAAGAATAAAGTAACATTAATGAAACAGTAAATGAATCATGTGTGCTGGTGTGTGTGCATGTGTATGTCAGTGAGTATGCATGTGTATGTCAGTGAGTATGCATGTGTGTGCATCTGTATGTCAGTGAGTATGCATGTGTGTGCATATGTATGTCAGTGAGTATGCAAGTACACAAATAGGTTTTAAAAATACCCATTGTTTACAAAAATTTAAAGGGCAACACAATGAAAATAAATTTAAAGAGCCACTATTGTAACAACGAGACTTTTAAAAAAGAAAATTAAACAAATATCTCTCTCTCTCTCTCTCTCTCTCTCTCTCTCTCTCTCTCTCTCTCTCTCTCTCTCTCTCTCTCTCTCTCTCTAAGGATGTCTCATACTAGCCTCTAGCATTGGGAGAGTCAAAGGCATCCTCCTGAGTAAGGCCTTCGTCAGGAACGTACGTAGGGTCGTCGTCATCACTGTCGACATCCAAAGGGCTCATGTTGACATCACTTCCTTCAGCGTCATTAGGGGCAACCCATGGTGTATGATCCTGAGTCTCCAATGCAGCGTTGCGATGCCCATAAAAGATATGGCCAGGAAACTGCAAGAAAAAAAAAATTAAAATCATGTAATAAAAAAAATGTAACTTTTCCTAACAAGAATGTATCATTCAATACCTTGTAAGGTAATAATTTGTATGCACATGAGCCTAACATCTCTAAATAATCACTATTATTTCTATAAATATTGTTAAAAATATTCACAAATGTCTAAGACAATCACTAAAAAAAAATTGCAAAAATTATGTGCGTCGTAAAGTAGTGCCCGATAGAACCGTTAAGGTCCAATAGATCCCATATGGGATGAGCGTGGTCCGCCTAAACTCGACCGAGGTAGCCCATATGGGATCTATACTTTTTCCGATAGTCACTACGACACATCAGTAACACTACAGCTCTTGAAACCCACATCAAAAGGTAAGCATATCACTAGGCTTCACTATCCTACAGTCACTGTGTACTTACCATGATTATGGAGGTCAGGGGGGGGGGATATATGGACGTTACTGCGACGCGTTTTGTCACTTTTCCGACTTGAGCACAAGTGAGGTGTCTTTGGAAGGAGCTACAGACTTGGCGAGAAGGACAGGCGGCTTCTGATTGGCTGATTCGAAGAGCAGAGGAGTGTCTCTATGAGTTGCCAAAGAGTCAATTTCAGACAAGCATAAACATGTTCACCACGACTACCCAAAAGTAGCTGTTTTAAAGATCCCGTTTGGGCTATTTGGTCGTTAAAGGGTTAATAGGATTAATCTTTGATACAAGAGCCGTAGCCTACCAGAGGTGTCCTGGACACTGTCGCTCGCTAGGTATAAATTAGTTAGTCAGAGCGACATTCCTGGTTGTTTTGCTTTAATAAATTTTAGCTATTTAGCATTACATAGGATTTCCTTTCGTGCTTAGTATTATTTGGCGAAGTATTCGCCATTCTGGCCTACGCTAGGCCATGTAGCCTAGTCGTTTGGTCCTAGTACTTCATGCATGATTTTGGTTTTTCCGAGTGTAATTAAAATTTTATTGAAGCTTTAGGCTATATTTTATACATTTTAGACTGTGTGGAATATTTCCAAGATTGTATACGTGTGAGTTTCGGTGAATTAGGTAATCGATTCTCTTGGTGCCTAGGCTAATTGCTTTCTTTTCTTCGGAGAAGGTATGCAATCCCTTTCCCTCTGTTTAAGCCTTGGGCTTATCCCTAAGTGGTTTTTTTGGGCTCAAGCCATGTCGTCCTGATGGAAGTTCCTTAAAGGCAGCTTCCTAGGGTATATTACAACTACGGCGATATTCCCAGAGAATTTACCTTAAGGTACCCAGAATTCTAACTCCTGGAGCGAGTATCCCTAAAAAAGACCTTAGGGATATCGTAAATATCAGTGGACGTATTCTTGACACGCCTCATAGCAATCTATACCCCGAATAGAGTTAACACTTCGTAGGGGTCAAATGGCAAGAAAACGAAAACGAGAACGAAAAGGGGAGAGCCGTTCGTAAGGCCCTCTCTTCTCCCGTTTCGTAAGCGTGCCCTGCGCCGATTCTGGCGCCATCTGCATTCCTTTTTGCGTAGCTTTACAACTCGGTGTTTTTTCCTGTGTTTCTACCAAAATCTTGGATTTACTCTCATATTATGCTTTCTCCAACTTCTTCTGCTTCGGATAAGTTGAGTACTATTTCTTTTATGTATAAATGTAGGCTCTTGTTTAAAATTAAAGTATTTAAAAGAGTTATCTTTGATACAAGAGCTGTTGCCTGCTGGAGGCGTCATGGATGCTGTCGCTCGCTAGAATAGGATTTATTTGTTAGCAAGAGCGACGTTCCCAGCCCCCTGCGCTTTAATAATTAGCTGCTTAGCTTAATTAGGAATTCTGTTATGATGCGTTAGTAGTGCGCCTGGCGAAAGATTTGCCTAGGCTGACCAACACTAGTCTTCGTAGCCTAGTTGTTGGTCCTTGTACTTCCTGCATGATATTAGTCTTCCAAGTGTGATTTTAGATTGCTTAAAGCGTTAGGCAACGTTATACATACAAGCCCTTTTCGAGTAATTTCCAAGATAGTATTGGAGTGAGTTTCGGTGATTTAGGTAATCGATTCTCTTAGTGCCTAGGCTAGGTTGTCTTAGGTCTTTATAATATTATCTGTTTCCCCGTTTGCTCCCTTCTCTTCGGGGAAGGGGCAAACCCTTTCCCTCTGTTTAAGCCTTAGGCTTAACTCTAGTGGTTTGTTTGAATTAATTTTCAAATATAACTAGGCTGGAGTAGTACTGTACCTTCCTGCTCCAACTGAATTGGTTCAGAGGGGGACAGTACAGCAGTGTTTTAGTCTGAGTCCGTGTTGGTCTGGCGTGGGGCAGAGTCTCCCTTGCTGCCTGACACGGGCATAGGAGGTTTATCCTCCTTGTTTCACCTTGGAAGGTTTCGGTAATTATGATCCCTTCGCTCGGTGACCCCTCAGACTTGTCCTCTTTGCTGTTCCGGGTTCGGGATATGTTCCCTTTCCGGAATAGCAATTCCTTCCTTGCCTTGGTTTTAGGGAGGCAGCCAGTAGTGCCGGCCTCCCTCCCTGGATCTCTCTGGCTGAGATGAGCTTTCTTAGTTTGGAATGATCCTTAACCAAGGCAAGGTTGGACAGGACCCTCTGCCCTTCCCTTCTATTTTTCCGTTTCCTTTGTGTCAGTCGTCTCACATCCGTACCTAGCATAGGTTGGGATGGGGAGCTGACGTGGTCCCCTATCGGCCGGCAGAGTGTGCCGACCGGCAGAGGCCCTATCCTTTGAGTGCTGCCCGGTCCTTCCTTGGTCCCTCAACCGCTACCGTCTGTAGTTTCAGTAAGCAGTGGTTAGGAAGCTTGACTTAGTGTCTCCCCTTCCTCTCGGCACTCTTTCGGGTGTCGGGCGCGGAGGTACATAGCCTCTTAGCCCGGCACCCATTCTGTTGTCTTCTCTTGTGTTGTCCTTGCCGTCTGCCGGCCTAGTGGCCGGCCGTCGGTAGGGGGGTGTTCCCTAGTTCTCTTGCTGTCGGTCGGCGGTGGTCTTATGCCTTTGCTGGCCGGTCTCCTTGCTCACCTGCCGGCCGCTTTGAGTGGTGGCCGGCAGCCACGCGCTACCTGGGGTGGATGCCAGCCGGCAGGGTTACTCACCGCTGCCGGGCCGGCCTGCTACATCACTCGGTTGGCCGGCCACTAAGAGTGATGGCCGGCAGCTGGGTGCCAACCGGGTAGCTATGGACCGGCAACCACTACCGACCGGTTCAGGCATAGGAACTGGAGTTCTCCCCCGTCTGGGTGATCCTAAGTTGCATACTTGAGACCTACCTTTGGAAAAGGGGGTGGGGGTGCTGACCGGCAAGAGCCGGCCGGCACACCACCCTCATGTACTGTATCAGTTCTTCCCTGTTTAGTGTCTTCTACCAGGGGAGAACATGATATAGTAGGTTACAACACTGTCTTTTCTAACTTACTTGTGTTGCCTTGTGCAATCACTTGGTGTTGCCTTACAGGGATGAAAAGAGAACTCTTTTCATCTTTAGCCAGAATGGTAAAATCTTACCTTAGGTGTGAGCTACACCTAATTTCCCTCGGGAAATATGATCTTTGGTTATTCTAGCAAAGACTAATCATTTGATTTTAATGGCTGGTGGGCTTCCACAGGTGATTGTGGGGGATTCACAAGTATGTGTCTTTATGGTCTTGCACGACCCGTTGTTGTTGGCCTTACAGATAAGAAAGTGAGTTCTTTCTTGTCTACTATCCGGTATTTTAAAATCATTCCTTAGGGGGGGGCTACACCTTCTTCCTTTGGAAATTTTTCCATTGGTTAATCTGGCATAGATTAACTATACGATTTTATGATTTGGAAGGCTACAACAATTGGGTGTGCGGGAAATACAAGGATGTGTCTTTCCTTTCCTTTCCGTTTTGTTATGCTACTGTGCATATCCAGTGATACGTAGTTCACTTGATACTCATGGAAATTTCTTCTCTTTACAGGAGGACCATCCGTAGTTCGGATGTATTTCTGCAACGTCCGCAGTAGGGCTTCTGCGGACATGGTTCTGAAGGAGGCGTGTGGCATGCGCTGTCTCCACGGATGTTCTCCGGTATTGGGTTCCCCAGGTATGTTTCATATGCACTAACCTATCTATTGAGGTTTTTTCTTTTCGCTTCGCTCAAAATCCGTTTTCGTCTCCCCTACAACGGTGGATTCAAGGGATATAGCTAGGGAGAAGCTTCGTACCTGGGTGAGGGGCTTTCAGAAGATTACCTCTGGACCTTATCTTCCAATTGAGAAGATGAGGGCTTTCTTTTCCTAGGGCATCAACTGTTACAGTGATTCCCCAACCTCAAGAGGAGGTCCCCTTAATTCAGATCCCGTGGATGCTGAAGTCACGGTCGCCTTGCTTAGCATCCAGTTGGGCGACAGGATGCCAGACGTGTCCGAACGTCTGGAGGAAGACCTCCTGGCAGAAGGCCAGGATGAAGTTCGAGCTCCGGACAAGGTAGCGGAAGAGGCCGAGAGAGGTCGGCTGCTCCGGTTCAGGTCCTTGAACCTGCTCCCTCAACATCATCTGCTCTCGCAGTAGAGCAGGCCCTCCCTCCATTGTTGGCTTGATCCAACAAAGGCAGAGGGAGAAGAATGGGAAGGCAGCTGCATTGTAACTGCAGGGGCACATCCGGACTGCTAGGTCCGGTGGAAGGAGGTACCAGCGTTAAAGGAAGAGTCAGAGTCGAAGGAGGTCGTAGTGATAGACCATGCTAGGCTCATGCCTTGCTTTCTTCTTCGATGAAAGAGAGGGGCTTCATGAACTCAAAGGTAGCCGTATTTGAGTAAGAGGCTCCCTTCCTTTGTGTCCTCTCCTGCCACAGCCTTCCCCCTTTTTCGCTGAAAGGGTTTGCGGCGGTTTTGAAAACAGTCGAGGCTGGCAAGCCTTTCCCCTCCCTGGTGGAGTGTAAACCCTTGTTGCTGGCCTTTAGAAAGTAAAATTTAGTAAGCAAAACAAGGACTGGAAGGACGTCCATCTTACCTTCTCAGTCCAGATATGGGAGGCGGATTTCGCTGGACGCCGGTTCGGCGAGATCATCCCTAAGCTGTTTGGCTTTCTTTTGCGGAGAGAACTCTAGACAAAAGAAAGACTGGCTGCCTCTTTGTCTCTTCAGTCCACGTTTGAGACGATGACAAGTGATCCCAAGGTCCATGAAACGTTCATGGTTGTGATCAAGACTCATCTGGCCACTGTGACGAAGGATCTCTACAGCTCCGTCAGGGCGAAGAGAACCTGTAGGGAATTCGCGTTCGCCCGGACTACGATGAGGCACGAGCCAAGGAAACTAATCTCCTCCAACAGTTGGGACAAAGATCTTTTCCCTAGTGAGTCGGTCAAAAGGTTGATAGGGCCGCCACGGACGATAGAAATCTTCTCCAGGAGTGGGGCCTGTCTACCAAGAGAAATTCTTCCCCGGATGGGGTCCCCAACCTTGGAGGAAGACTAAAAGGATTAGGATACTTTCTCGGCCAGCTAAGTCAAGTAGACATCAGCAGCAACGGCATTTGCTGATGCCCTCAGTGCCCCAGATGGTGGCAAAAACCCCGACCACACTTCAGTGGGTTCCCCAATTCGTGTCGACACAGTCTCCGGCATTCAACCCATCGTTCGAAGGTCAGTCAACTGCCTGTCGAACAAGCCTAGAGGAGCAGCCAGAATTTCGTCTAGGCGCCCCTCAAGGAGAAGGGGTTTCATGGGTGGTCGCGGTCAGAGAGGCAAGACCTCAAGACAACAGTCCGAGCGAGATGATATTGGTAGAAGGGAGTCTCCAACGCTTTTGGGATCGGTGGACCTTCGATCCCTGGGTCCACAGCCTACTCAAGAAGGGACTGGGCTGGAGCTGGTACAGCACTCCATCCCCATACCCTCGGTGTTTTTCCGATACTCCACCCCCGTTCTGGAGGAGTTCATTCATGAACTGTTAGAGGAAAAGTGATCCGAAGGGTAAAGTCCATCTAATTCCAAGGGAGGCTGTTTTTGTGTTCCCAAGAAATACTCGGAAAACTCGGAGTCATTCTGGACTTGTCGCCACTTAACAAGTTCATAGCGAACTACAGGTTCAAGATGCTAACAATACAACACATAAGGACCTTACTGCCCAAGAGGGCATTTACCGCCTCCATAGTTTTGTCAGACGCCTATCGGCACGTTCCAATCTATTGTCGATTCCCCTCCTACCTAAGGTTAAGGCTACAACGAAGACTATACGTCTTCAAAGCCATGCCTCTCGGGCTTAAAATAGCCCCATGATTTTCACGATGCTTGCGAACGTAGTTCTCAGTCAATTACGCCTAAAGGGAATTCAGGTAGTAGCCTACCTGGATTTTTGGCTGGTGTGGGCAGCACCCAGGACAGAATGCTTGCAAGCTTCCCTGTATGTGATCCATTTCCTAGATTATCTAGGCTTCAAGATCAACAGGAAAAGTCTCAACTTCCTCCATCTCTAAGTTCCGGTGGGTGTGAATCCACGGGGACCTAATGTCACACCGTTTTCTCCGTCATGGCGGAGAAAAGAAAGGAGATAGCTGGATCTGTCAAGAGACTTCTAGATTCCGTATGGATATCAGATGCGAACTGGAGAGTGTACTGGGGTCTCTCCAGTTTACTTCGGTGACAGACCCGGTGCTAAGAGCACAGCTAAAGGATGCAACCGGAGATTGGAGTAGTTATGCATCAGATGCGTGAAGAGATCTGAGAAGACCAGTTCCGCTTCGTTGAAATACTCTTCTCAGGCCTTGGTCCCAAGCCAGACTCCTTAGGAAGTCGGTTCTTCTTCTTCCACCTCCCCCGTCGGTGACGAGTCACTCAGACGACTCGAAGGAGGGATGGGGAGTTCACTCTCATCAGAAAAAGGCCCAAGGGTCTTGGTCCAGTCTATTCAAGACCTCTCACAGTCATTTTCGAGAGACTATGACAGTCCTTCTTTCCTTAAAGAAAGTCTCCCCGCATCGCTCGATCCACATTAGGTCGGTGCTGGACAGCGGGGGAGTTGTGAGATGCTTGAATCGACAAGGATCAAGGTCGCCACCTCTCAACCAGGTGATGTTGGCCATCTTCCGATTTTAGGGAAGAAGAAATGGTACCTGTCAGCAGTTCACCTTTAAGGAGTCCGCAATGTGACAGCGGACGCTCTATCCAGGCTCACACCGATAGAGTCGGAATGGTTCCTAGGCGCAGGACCATTCTCCTTCATTCTGAGTCAAGTCCCAGAACTGCGGCTAGACCTCTTTGCGACGAAAGACAACAAGAAGTTGCCCCTGTATGTGTCCCCGTACGAGGACCCCTTGGCGGAAGCAGTGGACGCGATGTCCCTCGACTGGAACAGATGGTTCAGGATTTATCTGTTCCCCCTTACAACCTTCTGTTGAGGGTCCTCAACAAACTGAGATCATTTAAGGGAGTAGCGGCAGTAGTGGCCCACAAGTGGCCGAACAGTGCGGGGTTCCCTCTGGCATTGGAACTACGATTGGAGTTTTGACCGCTACCAGATCCAGTTCTGACCCAGTGAGTCCAGAAGTCAATTGTCTGCGCTTCATCACAGAAAACCCGGACCCAGCAGCTCATGATTTCTTTAACAAGTAAGAAAGTGTTTCGGGATTTCGAAAGCCAGCATGGACTTCCTAGAGGATTATAAGTGCAAACCTTTTATAAGGCAATATGAGTCATCTTGGAGAGAATGGGTAGCCCTTGTCAGACGAAGATTCCGCAGGAGATCACGACGGACTTCTGCTTGTCTTTCTTCATCCATCTCCATGGTTATGGATCGGTAACTAACACGATTTTATCATGTAGGCCTGCTTTGACAAGACCCATTCTATATGCCTTCCAGGTCGACCTCGCTAACGAGATCTTTTATAAAAGTTCCGAAAGCCTGCGCTAGGCTCAGACCTTTAGCACCTCCAAAGCCCAATTCATGGTCTTTAGAAAAGTTCTTCATGTTGCTTCGCTGTTGAACAATAAGGAGTGTGCATTAAAGGATTTGACCCATAAGTTATCCTCCTTTTTGCACTCGCGTCCGGGGCCAGGGTTAGTGAGATCATACCCCTCTCGAGAGAGGAAGGTCATGTTCAGTTCCTGGATGGGTGAACTGAACCTATTTCCGGATCCTACGTTTCTCACCAAGACCGAGTTACCCACCATCAGGTGGGGTCCCTGAAGAATCTGCCCTCTGAAAGAAGATGCATCTCTATGTCCAGTAGAATGCCTAAAGGTCTATCTTCGTAGAACTTCAGACTTCAAGGATGGCCATCTGGCCAGGGGAGAAACGTCAGGCTCAAAATTTATTACTGAAACAACTCAGGGCGAAAATCACATATTTTATTCGCAGAGCGGATCCTGACTGTTCACCCACAGGTCACGATCCGAGGAAAGTTGCTTCATCCTTAAACTTCTTTAGTTGTAGGGATTTTGGACATCTTCGTTCGTACACTGGCTGGAAGTCTTCCAGAGTGTTCTTTCGTCACTATGCGAAGCAAGTGCAGCAACTAAGAGGTTCTGTGGTGGCAGTGGGTTGCGTCGTTAACCCTGCTGTTTAACTCTGCGAGGAACAGTAGCTTAATTGGGACAATTATTTCCAGGGTGAGTATGTAGTCACATGTTGTACTACAAACTATGTGAGGGTACTGGGTGACCCACGTTGACTGTTCCACTTTCAAAGGTGAACCCAGCATAAGTGCAAACATGCGTGCCGAGCGTTTCTAACGCTAATGTGACTGATTAGTAAAACAGACTTTTGACTTTGATACTTTGGTATCTTAAAAGTGGCTCCAATGTTTTTTCTTTCAGACAAACAAGTTTCTGTTTACTATCATACTTATGCTTAAAGTTTTAGTTATCCTCCTCTTATATATATATATATATATATATATATATATATATATATATATATATATATATATATATATATATATATATGAGTGTGGTTAACCTGTTTGTTTATTGTCTGTCAATAAACTGGTTCTTAAGAACCTTGCGTCTCCTTCACCTGTGAGCATTCATTCTATGTATATTTACCCGGGGATAATTCTAATAGAATGTTCCCTTATGCAAGCTAATATTGCATTGGTTTATGCTTCCCCTTAGCTGGAGGACTCCATCCCATAAAGGGATGGTGACGGATTTACGAGTTTCCTACTAAGCGGATATGAACCTTTGTCCAATACGTGTTTTGAGCGGAGGACTGGTCGATATTTCATATTGACACAGTGATTCTTTTCGAACTTCGCTTTACCCAGTATGGGGTGAGACCACTATACTTGCTTGCCTGGGGTTCATACTTAGATATATGTACTCTTCGAGACTTTCCCAGAGTCTAGTAAGACTCTTCCCTGTTGGGGGCAGGAAGCTCTATCATGGTTTATGATTAGTTGAAAAGATGTATGACGGTAACATCTTAGGTCTCTAGGTCGCGTCGACTGGGGGAAATACTTCTGAGGAGTACGGCACATTTTGAGAATCCACAGATACAGTAATGCTCTGGTATACTTCCATCAGGACGACATGGCTTGAGCCCAAAAAACGGATTTTGAGCGAAGCGAAAAATCTATTTTTGGGTAAGATGGCCATGTCGTCCTGATGGACCCGCCCTTCCCTTTCAATGAAAGGGCCGTAGGACCCCTCCCTACATACAGTATCTGTAGCACCTCGTGTTTCGCTACAAGGAATGCAGATGGCGCCAGAATCGGCGCAGGCACGCTTACGAAACGGGAGAAGAGAGGGCCTTACGAACGGCTCTCCCCTTTTCGTTCTCGTTTTCGTTTTCTTGCCATTTGACCCCTACGAAGTGTTAACTCTATTCGGGGTATAGATTGCTATGAGGCGTGTCAAGAATACGTCCACTGATATTTACGATATCCCTAAGGTCTTTTTTAGGGATACTCGCTCCAGGAGTTAGAATTCTGGGTACCTTAAGGTAAATTCTCTGGGAATATCGCCGTAGTTGTAATATACCCTAGGAAGCTGCCTTTAAGGAACTTCCATCAGGACGACATGGCCATCTTACCCAAAAATAGATTTTTCGCTTCGCTCAAAATCCGTTTTTCCGAATTTATTTTCGATAAAACTATAATAGGGTGTAACTGTACCTTTCTGTTCCTGTAGTTATGGTTCAAGAGGGACAGAACAACAGAGTTTTTAGTCTGAGTCTGTGTTGTCTGGCTTGGGGCAGAGTCCCCCTCGCTGACCTAACACATACAAAGGGAGCTTAGCTCCCTTAGGTCACTACCGAAGGTTTCTGTAGTTATGATTCCTTCTTTTGTGATCTACCAGACTAGTCCTGTTGCTGTTCTCGGGGGAGGATAAGTTCTTCCCTTGGGAGTAGCAACGCCTTCCTTGCTTTGGTGCTCTGGAAGCTGGCAAGTATTGCTGGTCTTTCCCCTTAGATCTCCCTTAGGCTAAGATAAGTTTCTTGGCTGCGGGTGATCTGTCACTAAAGCAAGGTTGGCAGGACCCTCTTGTCCCTTCCCCCTCTATCTCCATAATGGCCTAGCCATTACTGTACTGTACCTTGCCGGTCGGCAGAGCTGGCCGGCAGGGGTCTTACTGTACTGTACGTCGTTCTACTTCTGGACCTAGTATAGGTTGGGATGTGGAATTGACTCAGCCCATTGCCGGCCGGCAGAGCTGCTGGCCGGCAAGGGTCTTATGTTTTAGAGTGCTGCCCGGACCTCTCTTGGTCCCTCATCCATGCCTGCCGGCAGAGCCGGACGGCATTAGTCAAGGAAGCCTGAATTAGTTTCTCCCCTTCCTTATATGCACTCTTTCGGTTGCCGGGCTTGGAGGTTGTGTACACTCTTATCCCGGCATCCATTCTATTTTTCTTCTAGTGCTGTACCTGTCATAGGCCGGCAGCCGGGCAGGTGTAGTCCTCTGGTTCTTTTGCTGCCGGCTGGCATCGGTCTTGTACCTTTGCCGGCCGGCTTATGTCAGTCCTTGTCTGCCGGTCACCAAGAGTGTGGCCGGCAGCTGGGTACTACCTTGTGTAGTTGCTGGCCAGCAGCCATTGCCGGCCAACACTGGCTGTTACCGGCCGGCAGTTGCTGCCGACCGGCACAGGCATTTGAACCAGAGTGCTGCCGCCCTATAGCTGTTAAGTAGTATACTTTAAAGCTAGTTGTGGTGTGTGCCGGCCGGCAAAGGCAGGCCGGCACACATCCCCCTATACTGTACTAGTATTCTTCTGTATAGCATATACAGTAAGAAGAAAACTATAGTATAGGTTTTGGTACAGCACTGTATCTTCTAACACTATTGTGTTTTCTTGCACATCCCTTTGCTGTTGCCCTCAGATAGGAAGCTGAGTTCTTCCCTGTCTATTATCCAGGATTTTAAAATCATTGCTTAGGTGTGAGCTCCACCTGTTTCCTCTGGAAACCTTGCATTGGTTACTCTAGAAGAGATAAACCATTTTTGATTTTATTATCTGGAAGGCTGCAACAATGGGTTGTGAGGGAAACACAAGTGTGTGTCTTTCCTTTCTGAATTGTTATGCTATACTATGCATATCCAGTGATACATAGTTCACTTGATACTCATGGAAATTTCTTCTCTTTACAGAAGGACACTCCGAAGTGGGGAAGTGCTTTCTGCAATGTCAGCAGCAAGAACCTCTGCGGACATGAGTTTTGTAGGAGACACGCAGCATACGCTGTCTCCAAGGATGATCTCCGGTATTGGGACCCTCAGGTATGTACTGTGTGCACTAACCTGATTAATGAGACATTTAAATAGCTAGGAAGAGGCTTCCTACCTGGGTAAGGGGCTTCCAAAAGAACACTTCTGGCCCTTATCTTCCAAGTGAGAAGATGAGGGCGTATCCTTTCCCTAAGGCATCAGCTGATGCAGTGATTCCCCAGCCTCAAGAGGAGATCCCCTAAGTTCAGATCCAGGTGGATGCTGAAGTCGCGGTCGCGATGCAAGACATCCAGCTAAATGACAGGATGTCTGATGTGGACGGGTGTCAGGAGGAAGACCTCCTGGCAGAAGCCCAGGATGAAGTTCAAGCCCCTCTACATCGGCCGGTCTCCCAGTAGAGCTGGGACAGGCCCTCTCTTCTATTGTTGGAATGATCCAACAAATGCAGAAGGAGAATCAGGAGAAGGCGGCTGCAATGGAACTGCGAATGCAGTGCCTTGCAGAATCACATGGGCCCCAGAAAAAGCTCAATGTGAAAGACCTTCCCTTGTGCTCAGATGCTAACCCATGGAGGTATGCTGAGCACATGCCGATGACGACTGGAAAGATTGTCATCTCGGATAAGCTGGGCTCAGTTCCCCTGGAGGGTGGAATTCTGGCCCAGCAAGGCATCATATCCGGACTGTTATGTCCGGCTGCGGAAGGAACCAGCTTCAAAGGAGGAGACAGAGCCGAAGGAGGTCATAGTGATGGACCATGCTAAGGCTCAAGCTCTACTTTCATCCTCGATGAAAGAGGGGGGCTTCTCTAACTCAAAGGTAGCGGCATTGAATAGGAAGCTCCCTTCCTTTGTGTCCTCGCCTACTAGAGCCTTCCCCCTTTTACAGAAAGGGTTTCTGGCTGTACTAAAAGCAATCGAGGCCGGCAAGTCTTGCCCCTCCCTAGAGGAGTGTAAACCCTTGTCGCTGGCCCTGCCTATGGACCACAAAGACTGGAAGGACGTCCATCTTACGTTCTCAGTGGGAAAGTTGGAGGCTGATATTGCCGGACGTCAGTTCGGCAAGGACCTCCCTAAGCTGTCTGACTTTCTTTTGCGAAGTGAGTTCGATACAAAAGAAAGACTGACTGCCTCAATGTCTCTTCAGACTACTCTCGAGACGATGGCAAGTGACCCCAAGGTCCATGAAATGTTCATGGTAGTGGCCAATTTCTAAGGGAGGCTGTTTTGTGTTCCCAAGAAAGACTCGGAAAAGCTCAGAGTCATTCTGGACTGGTCGCCACTTAACAAGTTCATAGTGAATTGCAAATTCAAAATGCTAACACTGCAACACATAAGGACCTTACTGCCCAAGAGGGCATATTCCGTCTCTATAGACTTGTCAGACGCCTACTGGCACATTCCAATTAGCCATCGACTCTCCCCCTACCTAGGGTTCAGGCTACAACGAAGACTATACGCCTTCGGAGCCATGCCATTCGGGCTAAACATAGCCCCAAGGATTTTTACGAAGCTTGCGAGCGTAGCTCTCAAACAATTTCGCCTAAAGGGAATTCAGGTAGTAGCCTACCTGGACGACTGGTTGGTGTGGGCAGCATCCGAGACAGAATGCTTGCAAGCTTCCAGTCAAGTGATCCAGTTCCTAGAGTACCTAGGCTTCAAGATCAACAGAAAAAGTCTCGACTTTCTCCATCTCAAAAGTTCCAGTGGCTAAGATCCACTGGGACCTTTTGTCACACCGTTTCTCCACCCCGGCGAAGAAAAGGAAGGAGATAGCGGGTTCTGTCAAGAGACTTTAAGATTCCGAAAGGATATCAAGACACGAGCAGGAGAGAGTACTGCGCTCTCTCCAGTTTGATTCGGTGACAGACCCAGTGCTAAGAGCACAGCTAAAGGAGGCAATCGGAGTTTGGAGAAGTTATGCATCAAACGCGTGAAGAGATCTGAGAAGACCAGCCGCTTCGGCTAAGTACTCTTCTCAGGCCTTGGTCCCAAGCCAGACATCTAAAGAAGTCAGGTTCTTCTTCAGCCACCTCCCCCGTCGGTGACGATTCACTCAGACGCCTCGAAGGAAGGATGGGAGGTCACTCTCATCGGAAAAAAGTCCAGGGGACTTGGTCCAGGCTATTCAAGACCTTTCTCATAAAACTTTCTAGAAGCTAGGGCAGTGCTCCTTACCTTAAAGAAAGTCTCCCCGCGTCATTCGTTCCACATAAAGTGGTGATAGACAGCAAGGTAGTTGTGAGATACTTGAATCGACAAGGATCGAGGTCACTACCTCTCAACCAGGTGATGTTGGCCGTCTTCCGATTGGCGGAAAAGAAGAAGTGGTACCTGTCGGCAGTTCACCTTCAAGGAGTCCGCAATGTGACAGCGGACGCTCTATCCAGGTTCACACCGATAGAGTCGGAATGGTCCTTAGACGCAGGATCATTCTCCTTCATTCTGAATCAGTCCCAGAACTGCAGATAGACCTCTTTGCGACGAAAGACAACAAGAAGTTGCCCCTGTACGTGCCCCGTACGAGGACCCCTTAGCGGAAGCAGTGGACGCGATATCCCTCGACTGGAACAGATGGTCCAAGATTTATCTGTTCCCTCCTCACAACCTTCTGTTGAGGGTCCTCAACAAACTGAGATCCTTCAAAGGGTAGCGGCAATAGTGGCCCACAAGTGGCCGAACAGCGTGTGGTTCCTCCTGGCATTGGAACTGTAGCTGAAGTTTGTACCACTACCAGATCCAGTTCTGACCCAGCGAGTCCAGAAGTCAACTGTCTGCGCTTCATTACAGAAAACCCGGACCCTGCAGTTCATGGTTTTCTCTCCCTAGCGGTGAGAAAGCGTTTCGGGATTTCGAAAGCCAGTATAGACTTCCTTGAGGAATATAAGTGCAAATCTACTAGAAGGCAATATGAGTCATCTTGGAGAAAATGGGTGGCCTTTTGTCAAGGCAAAGATTCCGCAGGAGATCTTGACAGACTTCTGCTTATCTTTTTTCCCCACCTCCATGGTCAAGGGTTGGCAGCGAACACGATTTCAGCGTGTAAGTCTGCTTTGACAAGACCCATTCTATATGCCTTCCAGGTCGACCTAGGTAACGAGATCTTTAATAAAGTCCCAAAAGCCTGTGCTAGGCTCAGACCTTCAGCACCTCCAAAGCCCATTTCATGGTCTTTAGATAAGTTCTTCATTTCGCTTCTCTGTTGAGCAATGAAGAGTGTGCGTTAAAGGATTTGACACAAAAAGTTATTTTCCTATTTTGCACTCGCGTCCGGGGCCAGGGTTAGTGAGATTGTAGCCTCTCGAGAGAGGAAGGTCGTGTTCAGTTCCTGGATGGGGAAGAACTGAACCTGTTTCCGGATCCTACGTTTCTCGCCAAGAATGAGTTACCCACCAACAGGTGGGGTCCCTGGAGAATCTGCCCTCTGAAAGAAGATGCATCTCTATGTCCAGTAGAATGCCTAAAGGTCTATCTTCATAGAACTTCAGACTTCAAGGGTGGTCAACTATTCAGGGGAGAAACATCAGGCTCAAATTTATCTCTGAATCAACTCAGAACGAAAATCACATATTTTATTCGCAGAGCGGATCCTGACAATACACCCGCAGGTCACGATCCGAGGAAAGTTGCCTCATTCTTAAATTTCTTTAATTGTATGGATTTTGAACATCTCCGTTCATACACTGGCTGGAAGTCTTCCAGAGTGTTCTTTCGCCACTATGCGAAGCAAGTAGAGGAACTAAAAGAGATCTGTGGTAGCAGTGGGTCGCGGTGTTAACCCTACTGTTTAACTCTGCGAGGAACAGTGGTCTTAATTGGGACAATTAATTCCAGGGTGAGTGTGTAGTTACATACTGTACTACAAACTAAGTGAGGGTACTGTGTTGCCCATCCAGACTGTTCCATTTCCAAAGGTGAACCTAGCATAAGTGCAGACATGTGTGCCGAGCGTTTCTAACGCTAATGTCATTGATTTGTAATACAGGCTTTTATGACTTTGATACCTCGGTATCTTAAAAGTGGCATCTAATGTTTTTTCTTTCAGACAAACAAGCTCTGTTTACTATCATACTTATGCTTAAAGTTTAGGGTTATCCTCTTCTTATATATATATATATATATATATATATATATATATATATATATATATATATATATATATATATATATATATATATATATATATATATATATATATATATATATATATATATATAATTGTGGTTAACCTGTCTATTTATTGCCTGTCAATAATCTGGTTCTTGAGAACCTTGCGTCTCCTTCACCTGTGTCAATTTATTGGTATAATTGAGCATTCATTCTATGTACCTTATCTGGGATAATTCTAATAGAATTGTTCCTTTATGCAAGCTATGTTGCATAGGTTTTCCTCCTATGCGGATATAAAACCTTTGTCCAATACAAGTATTGTGCGGAAAACTGGTCGATATTTCATATTGACGCAGTGGTCCTTTACAAACTATGCTTTACTTAATATAGGGCGAGACCACTATATTAGCTTGCCTGGTATTCATACATAGATATATGTACTCTTCGAGACTTTTCCAGAGTCTAGTAGGACTCTTCCCTGTAGGGGGCAGGAAGCTCTAACATAGTTTATAGTTAGTTGAAAAGATGTATAACGGTAACATCTTAGGTGTCTAGGTCTAGTCGACCGGGAAAAAATTACCTCCGGGGAGTACGGCACGTTCTGAGAATCCACAGATACAGTAATGCTCTGGTACACTTCCATCAGGACGACATGGCTTGAGCCCAAAAAACGGATTTTGAGCGAAGCGAAAAATCTATTTTTGGGTGAGATGGCCATGTCGTCCTGATGGACCCGCCCTTGCCTTTCTAAGAAAGGGCTGTAGGACCCCTCCCTACATACAGTATCTGTAGCACCTCGTGTACGCTACAAGGAATACAGATGGCGCCAGGATTGGCGCCAGGCACGCATACGAATCGGGGGATAGGGAAGCCTTGGGAGCGGCTCCCCCTTTTTCTTTCCCGAATTCGTATCTCGTCAATCACCTCCTACGAGACGAAATCTCTGTCCAGGATGTAGATTGCCATGTGACGTGTCTAGAATACGTCCTCTGATATGTCGCGATATCCCTTTCACGAGGGATACTCGCTCCAGGAGTTAGAATTCTGGTACCTTAAGGTAAATTCTCTGGGAATATCGCCGTAGTTGTAATATACCCTAGGAAGCTACCCTATAGGAACTTCCATCAGGACGACATGGCCATCTCACCCAAAAATAGATTTTTCACTTCGCTCAAAATCCGTTATATATATATATATATATATATATATATATATATATATATATATATATATATATATATATATATATATATATATATATATATATATATATATATATATATATATATATATATATATATGATAAATTTTGCACATTTTTACGTGTTTTTCATATTCAAATAAGCCATATATATTTTTTTTGATATATTAATGTCTGGATTCTCTTAACAACCTCGGGATCTTTGTTCGTGGCCAAGTGGGTTAAGTCACTGTCTATATAAGCTTGCCGACCAGGGTTCGATTCCCGGCCGGAGCCAAGCTCTTGTCTTTGTGAGATTTCGCCTGGGTCTGTGATCCCGAGGTTGTTAAGAGAATCCAGACATTAATATATCAAAAATATATATGGCTTATTTGAATATATATATATATATATATATATATATATACATATATATATATATATATATATATATATATATATATATATATATATATATATATATATATATATATATATATCTATATATCTACATATATATATATATATATATATATATATATATATATATATATATATATATATATATATATATATATATATATATATATAAAACTGTGATAATGCCTCATGTAAGTGGTCTCAGAAGGTGCCAGCAAGAGAGGGCAATAGTTGCTGGCAAGAAAAAAAAGTGACGATAATGCTAAAAAAAAGAAGAGAAACAGCTGATGTTGTTGGTGATGGAGGTACTGCTCGTGTTAGTGGTGGTGCTACCACGTGCGTAGATGTTGGGAATGAAAGGCATCATGATCATGAAGACAGTTTGGCTAAAAAAAACAGACATCTACTGCGCAATAATGCAGACTAGGCCTGGCTTTTTCAAGCTGAGATACTCCTAAAAATACGAGCCTAGTATAATACCTCATGGGTGGTTTGGAAAATCATGAATATGAAAATTATAATTGTTGCCTGCAATTCAAAAAAAAAAAATGCACCAATTGGCTTATATTGATAAAAACAATGTCTATGACATGCAAATAGTAGTCTATACAGTAAAACATCTATGCCTGAATGTTGCCAAAACTTCAAGTGAAATTTGACTAAAAAAATAAACATGTCTGCATAATTATTTCCTATGTAATTCTAAAAGTTTTTATGCAACTCCCAAGTGCAAAGTGGAAGCTAATATGATACAAAAATGTTTTATGATATATAGATAGACATTTATTCATGAAAATGTGCTTCCCAGTGACAATAATCCATGTGTTAATGATGCTAAAACTTCAATATGAGTTTTCTCGAAACTAAATTTTTAGTGATATAAATCCCTAGGACTTTTCTAATTATTGATGGATTTTAAAAATTCAAAAGTTTCTGGCATTTATATATAATGTAAAAGGGCTCCATTAGGTTGAATCTAATTTTTTTACCCTCTATTTTTTCAAGATTTTTTTAAATATTACATAATTAATATTTTTTACTTTGAAATAACTCTGTAAGTATTACTAATATAAAATAATATTAAATAAACAATTTAAAAAAACATAAGGCAATACAAGTTATAAAAAGATCATAAAAAAACAAACAAACAAACAATAGTTATAACAATCTAATAGAAAAAAAAGCTATTAACCACTTTTTCTCAAATTGGGCATGCGAGTAGCTCTATATACTCTATGCAATTACACAACGTTTCATATGTATAGAATAATAAATAGGTGTTTAATTGTTCAGAGTCAGAATCCCACCTTAAACTTTACTTCATTTTGCAGTCACCAAAGATCGTATTACGATACAGCGAAATAGTTATTTTGCCTTGGTTATGGGTGCGTGAAATTACCCTGCATGAAATTTGTATTGAATAATTTTAATGCCTGCCTAATAAGTACCGTAATTAAAGCTTCATAAAGGCAATTTGAACAAAAATACTTTAAGAAAATTGGGGTAAATTCTCTTCGACCTCATTCATCAACATTTACGCAAGGTGTGAATATCATAACCAATATTTAATATTCACGAAAAAACTAACTTACCTAAGTTTGATTAAGCGTTGATTACAACGGAGCTTTATCCCTTGCCATAATTATTTGAAAAGAAAGGGATTCCATGAAAGTTATTCGTGAAGCAAATTTTCTCTCGGAAGGAATATTATCTTTCATACTGGAAAAATAAAAGTTTATAATGATACACGAAATATTCAGAAAGGACATGGTAACGAGGAAAGAGAACTGTAGATGGAATAGAATAAAAGAAATGTTCAATTAAAGCATTAGTAGATAAGTGAAAATGGAATCTGATAGATGGTAAAAAGACTGAATGTTTAAAAAACAGATGGTTATATAACAAAAAAATAGAACACCCAAAACAGTTAAGAACATTGAACATCATTTGTAATGAAAGTTTAAGATAAACTAAGATTAAATACATTTAAAGAATAGAATGAAAAAAATGCAATTTATAATAAAGAAACGAAAATTTACGTGAGGTATGGAAACTAAAAAAATACTGTTGTCAATAAAAATCCCTTGTGATTAGGACGTAAATACATAAAAAGGAATATTCTATGCAAAAACATGGAAAGAATCTGACTTCAAGCATAGATATATAAATTATTACACCATTTCAGGAATTTCCTTCTAAAATCATGCTCTGATTGTTGGCCAAAAAGCCTAGCACTAAAACAGTAAGTTTCCTACAAATGGGAGAAATAGATGAACAGAGTGAATAAAAACAAAATTGTATTCAGCGTAAAACCTATAAAATTATGGTGACGTAATGAGTTGAAAACAATACACACACAAATATCGCTACCCTGTACCAAGAATATTCTTGATATCAAAAGGAATATCTCTCTCTCTCTCTCTCTCTCTCTCTCTCTCTCTCTCTCTCTCTCTCTCTCTCTCTCTCTCTCTCTCTCTCTCTCTCTCTCTCTCCCCTCTCTCTCTCTCTCTAAGCATGTTGCACTTTGATATCAATAATCGTATTGCTAAATCTCAGATTAATCGACCCCACCTCCCACCCATATAGATTGCATTCTCCTGAGACTCTCCAATCTTGAAATCCCAAAGGGGGATTGATATGTCCTAGAACGTGGCCTTTTGTCACGTAAAATAACCTATTTTACTTGAACATTTCCCATACATGGCCGGGTTTTGCCCCAGGTATTTACTATTTGACAACCCTGAAAACACGTGTTCTTGACTAAATCCCCTCTTCTATGGATTAGCAACTTGCGGCAAACTTTTTAGCTTAGATTGTTCTTTTTTTTAAATTTTATCCCCCTGACCTTTATCTATTCAACTTAGTAAAGACTTATAATCTGTCCTCTAGTAGATGGATTATACATCTGCCCTAATTCTTTCTTCACTTGTAAACATATTGACATTCCTTTAACATCTGTGCTTCTTTAAATAAATTTTTTTAATCCGGTAGTTTTGACTGGATCAACCAACTGTTCACTCAATTTTCCAGGATCGACCGCCAGTTGGATCCTCCGGACCAATGACGTACCTTCAAGGTTGGGCTTACAGCTATACCTCTCCAATCTCCTGGTTGTTCAAACTAAGCCCTTACTATGCTCTTTCTATGTGATCTGAAGAGTAAGATGACTTGCCTTAACGCCATTAGAAGTTTTTAACGATTAGACATGAGGAGTTCGTGACAGATGCTCCTAGAAGTCTAAGGCTGCCTACACACGGAGCGTTTTTTCGACGACCGTCTTTTATGACGATCGTCAAAAACGACGATCAGTTTTAGCTAACTGTGCTAGCAGACGGTGTCCTACACACGAGGCGTCAAGAAGACGACCGTCATTTTGACGCTGAAGCGTCGGGCGTCATCCTGCTAAAGTTCAGTCGTTATTTGCACTGCTCTGCAAGTGGCAGTTGTGTATTTGCTACAGATGGAGCGTCTCGTTGTGATTTTGTACTCGTTCGTTTTTGTTATCATAGGACTTATGTTTTTATTAAGTGAAATATAGATCAAATTGCTGAAAAATTTATGTGTAGAGACAATATAGAAGTGAATATTATTATCAGTGTCTCTATTTATATTAGGCCTAATGACGCATGCTGTTTTCAGATTTGTATCCTATTTCTTGCAGGTAAGCTTGATTATGGCTGACGAACTAGATTACGAATTGTTTATTGATTTAGTAGAAGAGAGAGTCTGTATCTGGGATCTGAGTAATGATGATTATAAGGACAAACAAAAGAGGGCAAAAGCATGGGCGGAAATTGGAGAACTAATGTCAGAAAATTTCAAGGACCAAAGTGAGAAGGAAAAAAATGAAATATGTAAGTAAACATACTTTATTTGGTGAATTTACAAGTTTGTATTAGTACATTTGTTTACATTTTCTCATATTGCCATGGGAGAGCACCCTCTTCAGTGACAAAATAAGAAGCAAATGAGTCCCTTATTTTATTGGCATTTCTCCCACCCTGAACATTTTCAGCTGATAGTATATTCCCCAATCCTGTTTTATCATTGGGATTGTTTGCACTGTCATGATATCGGTGTCCGTCACGCTTTCGTACGAAATTATGCAGTATGCAACAAGCTCTGGTTATAATTTCCGCTAACTCTACAGATACATTCAAAGGTCTGTGAAATATCCTCCATTTATTAGCTAGTATGCCGAATGTACATTCAATGTAACGTCTTGCCCTGCATAAGCGATAGTTGAATATCTTCTTTATCTCAGTTAGCTGATTTCCTGAATAGGGCCGCAGTATTTGCTGTGATAGCGAGAACGCTTCGTCTGCAACGAAAACATAAGGGATTTGTCCCCGCTGATCTTCTACTGTTGCAGATTCAGGAATGTTGAGATTATTGCTTTCAAGTAACTGATAGAAATCAGAATTTTTGAAAATGTTAGAGTCACTTTCTTTACCGTACGATCCTACATCAATATAAGTAAAACAATAATCTGCATCACATACAGCAAGCAAAACTAATGAGAAAAATTTTTTATAGTTGTAATATAGACTTCCTGAATCTGATGGCTTTATAATTCTAATATGCTTTCCATCAACCGCCCCTAGGCAATTGGGGAAATGAGCATTTTTTTCGAAATCGGTGCAAATCCGAAGCCAATTTTCTTGTGATGGTTTAGGCATACATTCATTCAAAAGAACGTTCCAAATCTGACTGCATACTTCTTTTATAATGCTCTGTACTGTGCTGTACCCAATCTTATGCGAGTAGTGTAGATCAGCCATCGAGCATCCACTTCCAAGGTACCTAAAAAAAAGAAATGAGCATTGAAGAAACAGGTTCATATCAGTGGGGTGCAGAGGTCTTGTCATGCCTGGGGCCAACTGGCTAGTTCATGCCCCCCCCCCCCCTTCCAGAAATAAATATATAAGAATGGTTACTGACAATAATACAAAACAGATGGAAACAAAATAGAAACTTTATATATATATATGTATATATATATATATATAGCCTACATCATTTTTGACCAACTCAAAATTTACATTGGGGGTGACCCCCACCCCATGGAACCATCCCTGGTCTTCTAACACTGAAATAAATAAAATATACTTTTTATCAAAAAGAAACATGTAGATTACATAAAATTGAGTTAGTCTACTGATTAGAACATAAAATAACAACTCTGACTAACCATTATACAAAATAAACATAATATTTCACTTTTTTTTTTTGCTAACGAATTTTCAAAAATAATTGCACAATTAATTGAATTTATCTTTCCATTGATTGGATGCCCCCCTCAGCTGGATGCCCGGGGCCGTCGCCCCCCCCCCCCCCCCTCTCTCTCTCTCTCTCTCTCTGCACGCCAGTGGTT
>NC_090729.1:51399768-51404768 GCF_036898095.1 Palaemon carinicauda
CATTACATTCTCCCAACTTAGTTAGCGGAGGTAATAATAATAATAATAATAATAATAATAATAATAATAATAATAATAATAATAATAATAATAATAATAATAATAACATATTATTTATAACAATTACAATGATAAAATATGACTTAAAAGTTTTATAAATATATTGAACGGCTGGGTTCGGTTAAGAGGTTTGAAATCGTGTGGCAGATTCCTGGATGTCAAAGAGCAAGTCTTCACACGAGCGGTTGTTTACCGTGCTGTTCGTCTGTATCAGTAAACAGAATACATAGCCTGTCGGTGTATGTTCGAGATGGAGGATGTGAAGAAAAGAGTGGTCTTTGTGTATACAATAAACAGGGTGCTATATGAAGCAACTACGTAAATGGTGGACGAACCCAATGATAATAATAATAATAATAATAATAATAATAATAATAATAATAATAATAATAATAATAATAATAATAATTAAAGTAATCATCAGCATCATCATCAACATCATCATCATGATCATCAATATTATTTCAACACCAATCATCCTTATTTATTTTAACATGCCGGTATTATTATTATTATTATTATTATTATTATTATTATTATTATTATTATTATTATTATTATTATTATCCCAGCTACAACCCTAGTTGGAAAAGCAAGATGCTATAAGCCCAGGGGCTCCAACAGGGAAAAATAGCCCAGTGAAGAAAGGAAATAAGGAAATAAATAAATGAAGAGAACAAATTAACAATAAATCATTCTAAAATAAGTAACAACGTCACAACAGACATGCCATATATAAACTATTAACAACATCAAAAACAAATATTTCATATATAAACTATAAAAAGACTCATGTCCGCCTGGTCAACAAAAAAGCATTTGCTCCAACTTTGAACTTTTAAAGCTCTACTGATTCAACTACCCGATTAGGAAGATCATTCCACAACTTGGTCACAGCTGGAATAAAACTTCTAGAGTACTGCGTACTATTGAGCCTCGTGATGGAGAAGGCCTGGCTATTAGAATTAACTGGCTGCCTAGTATTACGAACAGGATAGAATTGTCCAGGGAGATCTGAGTGTAAAGGATGGTCAGAGTTATGAAAAATCTTATGCAACATGCATAATGAACTAATTGAACGACGGTGCCAGATATTAATATCTAGATCAGGAATAAGAAATTTAATAGACCGTAAGTTTCTGTCCAACAAATTAAGATGAGAATCAGCAGCTGAACACCAGACAGGAGAACAATACTCAAAACAAGGTAAAATGAAAGAATTAAAACACTTCTTCAGAATAGATTGATCACCGAAAATCTTGAAAGACTTTCTCAATAAGCCTATTTTTTGTGCAATTGAAGAAGACACAGACCTTATATTTTTTCTCAAAAGTAAATTTACTGTCGAGAATCACACCTAAAATTTTGAAAGAGTCATACAAATTTAAAGAAACATTATCAATACTGAGATCCGGATGTTGAGGAGCCACCGTACCATTTGGGTCTACATCTCCATAAGCATCAAGGTCCACCAACAGAGCTTTAATCTCACGAGGTCGAAAAGCTAAACTAGTTAGTTTAGCCTCAGGAAAACAGGAATGAGGAAGTTCAAGTTTTTTATTACTCTGTTTACTGTCAAAAACATCAGCCAAAAGGGTTGTCTTTTCCTTTGGACAGTGAGTGACTGAGCCATCTGGTTTAAGTAAAGGATGAACTGTTGCATCTACACCGAAGAGTGCAGATTTAAGGGTAGACCACCATTTATGTTCCTGAGTTGTACCATAAAGTGTTTCTTTTATGGTACTCCTTTTCAGTTGAGGCATAAACTCTCTCAGCAAAAGCTCGAAGCTGAGTATAGTTGTTCCAGGTCAAATCTGATCTGTTACCCTTTCCAAAGTTGATAGGCCTCATGCTTCTCCAAAAAAGCATGTCTACAATCATCATTGAACCACGGTTTGTCCATCACCTGGTACCTCACCACACGAGAAGGGATACGCCTATCAATTATGTTGACTAGATTCTCATTCAAAGGGACAACATGATCTACACTATTATATAATTGTGACCAATTCAAGCACAAAATATCATGTAAAATCCTATTCCAGTCTGCTTGGGAGGGCAAAAGAGGGCAGCTGACCTGAGGTGGGGTCAGTGACTGGGTCATTCATATGAATATAAAAAGAAGTTTTGGAAAGAAGTGTAGAGAGTAAGGAAGGCTGGCTCAAGAATTGAAGAGACAGTGAAAGATGGAAATGGAAGGTTGTTAAAAGGAGAGGAGGCAAGTAAAAGGTGGGCGGAATATTTTGAAAGTTTACTGAATGTAGAGGATAATAGGGAGGCAGATATAATTGCTGTTGCAGGTGTTGAGGTGCCGGTGATGGGAGATGAGAATGAGAGAGAGATTACAATAGAGGAAGTGAGGAGAGCACTAGATGAAACGAGAGTAGGAAAGGCCTCTGTTATGGAAGGTGTGAGAGCTAAGATGTTGAAGGAAGGTGGTGTGACTGTACTTGAATGGTTGGTGAGATTGTTTAATATGTGTTTTGTGTTGTCAATGTTAAAGTAGATTGGGTTTATGCATGTATTGTACCACTATATAAGGGTTAGGGAGATGTGCATGAGTGTTGTAATTCAAGAGGTATTAGTTTGTTGAGTGTAGTTGGATAAGTGTATGGTAGAGTAATGATTAATAGGATTAAGGATAATACAGAGAATGCAATCTTAGAAGTACAGGGTGGTTTTAGAAGGGGGTTGTATGAATCAGATTTTTACAGTTAGGCAGATATGTGAGAAATATTTAGCAAAAGGTAAGGAGGTGTATGTATTAGTGTGCTACTGTTATTAACACACATTTGGGTTCTCTTCAAATGTCATCTAAGATGTGTTAATTATTTAAGTTGGTATGTTACATCTTCAAGTAAAGTTGAAGTAAGATAACTTTAAAATGGTTTATTCTTTAAGAACAACAGTGTTAACATCTCCATCACAGGAGTATAGCTGATTTGGTCGGATGACCATTCCGTATGACATCGTCGAGTAAACTAAAACAAATATCCATATGCATGTTAAAGTTATTTCAGCACTTAAGGATTTATGTAAACACCACATTAATACCGGAAGATACTCAGTTCCTTTCTCACAGGCAACCTTTCTCATGGACTGGTTAGTGTTTACTCTTCATGAAAAATGTTACATTGCTGAGGTTTGGTAATCGCATCCTGCTATGATATGACTACAGCACTTCTCACACTCGCTTCTACTTTCACGGTGACCTATTAGGTCATGTGTTTTAAACATGTAATATATAATTATTACATATGTTGCATTTATGGATCTGGAGAAAGCGTATGATAGAGTTGATAGGGAAGCAATGTGGAATGTGATGAGGTTTTATGGAGTTGGTGGAAGGTTGTTGCGAGCAGTGAAAAGTTTTCACAAAGGTAGTAAAGCATGTGTTAAAATAGGAAATGAAGTGAGTGATTGGTTTCCGGTGAGAGTGGGGCTGAGACAGGGATGTGTGATGTCGCCGTGGTTGTTTAACCCTTTTACCCCCAATGGACGTACTGGTACGTTTCACAAAACTCATCCCTTTACCACCAAGGACGTACCGGTACATCCTTGCAAAAAAACTGTTATTTACATGTTTTTGCATATTTTTGATAACTTTATGAGAAACTTCAAGCATTTTCCAAAAGAATGAGACCAACCTGACCTCTCTATGACAAAAATTAAGGCTGTTAGAGCAATTTAAAAAAAAATGTATTGCAAAATGTGCTTGAAAAAAAAAAAGCCCTGGGGGTTAAGGGTTGGAAAGTTCCAAATAGCTTTGGGGGTAAAAGGGTTAACTTGTATGTTGATGGAATGGGGAGAGAGGTGAATGCTCGAGTGCTTGGACGAGGATTAAAACTGGTAGACGAGAATGACCATGAATGGGAGGTAAATCAGTTGTTGTTTGCGGATGATACTGTACTGGTTGCAGACACAGAGGAGAAGCTTGACTGACTAGTGACAGAATTTGGAAGTGTGTGTGAGAGAAGGAAGTTGAGAGTTAATGTGGGTAAGAGTAAGGTTATGATATGTACGAGAAGGGAAGGTGGTGCAAGGTTGAATATCATGTTGAATGGAGAGTTACTTGAGGAGGTGGATCAGTTTAAGTACTTGGGGTCTGTTGTTGCAGTAAATGGTGGAGTGTAAGCAGATGTACTTCAGAGAGTGAATGAAGGTTGCAAAGTGATGGGGGCAGTTAAGGGAGTAGTAAAAAATAGAGGGTTGGGCATGAATGTAAAGAGAGTTCTATATGAGAAAGTGATTGTACCATCTGTGATGTATGGATCAGAGTTGTGAGGAATGAAAGTGATGGAGAGACAAAATTGAATGTGTTTGAGATGAAGTGTCTAAGGAGTATGGCTGGTGTATCTCGAGTAGATAGGGTTAGGAACGAAGTGGTGAGGGTGAGAACGGGTGTAAGAAATGAGTTAGCAGCTAGAGTGGATACGAATGTGTTGAGGTGGTTTGGCCATGTTGAGAGACTGCAATATGGCTGTCTGATGGGAGAAGTACAAGAGGAAGGCCAAGGTTTGGGTGGATGGATGGAGTGAAGAAAGCTCTGGGTGATAGGAGGATAGATGTGAGAGAGGCAAGAGAGCGTGCTAGAAATAGGAATGAATGGCGAACGATTGTGACGCAGTTCCGGTAGGCCCTGCTGCTTTCTCCGGTGCCTTAGATGACCGCGGAGGTAGCAGCAGTAGGGGATTCAGCATTATGAAGCTTCATCTGTGGTGGATAACGGGGGAGGGTGAGCTGTGGCACCCTAGCAGTATCAGCTGAACTCGGTTGAGTCCCTTGTCAGGCTGGGAGGAACGTAGAGAGTAGAGGTCCCCTTTTTGTTTTATTTCATTTGTTGATATCGGCTACCCTCAAAATTTGGGGAAGTGCCTTGGTAGATGTATGTATGTATCATTGCAAAACTGATCGATCCTCTCTCTCTCTCTCTCTCTCTC
>NC_090729.1:51409768-51424768 GCF_036898095.1 Palaemon carinicauda
AAAAACGAAGCGGTTCCATGATGGGCTAATATGTCTTACTTATAACTGTAATCGAACAGTTTAACATGTTTTTTTTTTCAAAAAGGCCCATAAAAGAAACACATGAAATATAAATAAATCACACTATATTTCGGTCAATAAACATCGACCCTCTTCAGGATGTAAAGTAAAAATGAGGAATACAGTGGAGAATGATGGTTTATATACGAAAGCAAAAGGGAATCGACAGGGTAAAATTTCACTGTGTATAGAATACCAACTTTCTCTATTTCCTACATTCATTTCTTTAGTTATCACGACATTTTTGTAAAAATTGGAGTAGCTTGCAATCTATTTCTTAGAGGTTTGAGAATCTGTTCCCCAGCCTTCCTTATTTAAAGAATTTGAAATCATTCGTAAACATCTCGCCCAGCTATTCTACCCGACGTATGTCATAGAAAAGGCCATAAACAAAGCCAATACAATATATTATAAAGATCATGATGTTACTAACCAAAGAGATTTAAAAAATAAGATAAAACTCCCACATATAGAAGGTATCAAAAACATAAAAAATTATATAAAAACTGAGAACCCCTTTGTTTTTTCATATCCCAAGACCATAGGAAGCGCCCTTATTAATGTTTATCAAAATAAAAGAGATATAGAATCCGGCGTTTATAAAGTACCTTGTGGGGATTGTGAAAAAGTCTACGTTGGGCAAACGGGCCGTTCGCTATCTCAAAGATTATCCGAACACAAAAGATCTGTTAGATAGGGCTATGAAAACTCGGGGATTTTCGTTTACTTTAGGGATTTAGGGCACCAGATTAACTGGAGTGAGTCTTCTTTGCTTTTTAAGAGTACCTGTCCGTACAGAAGGAAAATCCTGGAATCAGCCATCATAAATCAATCAAACCCAATGAACCTATCTGGCGGCCAATGGAAAGCTGACACAGTGGACAATACTCTTCATAACTCTATCATTAAGAAGATAATCCACGGAGACCGACCACCAGATATGCATCAAAGGTCAAGACTTCCTCCAAGCAGCTCAACAATAAAAAGACGCACCTGGATGTAATTAAATTTGGCTTATCCTTCCAGCAATTATAACAACTATAGAACAATTGAACACATCCTTTTGCTTTCGTATATAAACCGTCACTCACCACTGTATTCCTCATTTTTACTTTACATCATGAAGAGGGTCGATGTTTATTGACCGAAATATAGTGTGATTTATTCATATTTCCTGTGCTTCTTTTATGGGCCTTTTTGGAAAAAACATGTTAAACTGTTCGATTACAGTTATAAGTAAGACATATATATATATATATATATATATATATATATATATATATATATATATATATATATATATATATATATATATATATATATATATATATATCCATATATATATATATATATATATATATATATATATATATATATATATATATATATATATATATATATATATATATGGATATATATATATATATATATATATATATATATATATATATATATATATATATATATATACATATATATATATATATATATATATATATATATATATATATATATACATATATATACATACATATATATATATATATATATATATATATATATATATGTGTATATATACATATATATATATATATATATATATATATATATATATATATATATATATATATATATATATATATATATATATATATATATATATATATATGTGTGTGTGTGTGTATATATATATATATATGTACATATATATATATATATATATATATATATATATATATATATATATATATATATATATATATACATATATATATATATATATATATATATATATATATATATATATACATATATATATACGTATATATATATATATATATATATATATATATATATATATATACATACATACATACATATATATATATATATATATATATATATATATATATATATATATATATATATATATATATATATATATATAATCCTCAGTCTACTCTTTTTATAATCGAATTATCTGAAAGCTTTGTTTGTTGATAAAACATACAAGCAAGATATCACAGACAATCAATATAGAATACAATCATTTAATATTATATAAAAGGACTTGATTTTGGAGTATGATAAGACGGAGAAAATATAACACCATCATATTGTTTTAGAGAATAGAGTGAATAGTAGGTTATGCATACATCAATATAATGTATGCAGTTATCATACTTATATGCAGGAAGATAAATCCGTGCCACAGCTACACTTTTCGAGTTTTAGGAGGATCACCAAGCGTCTGGGAACTTATACCATTTTCTTAATCTTGAATATTAATTTTTGGCTCTTCATACCTTGATCAAATGTGTTATTACTGTAAAATTTCATAGATGAACTTACTTATCCTGTTTGTTTGATTAATTTTTAGAGAAAAGTACTTCATCACCAAGATTCTTTGTTTTTTGTTTATAATACCAGTTTCTTTTTTAAGTTCATATAGGATGCTGGCCTTCTTACTCATTTTTTAACATATAAACAATCTTAGTTATTATATAGCCCATGAATGTCGATGGAAAAGCCAGTGGCTTTTAAATGTTTCTATACTCTCGTAATTGATTTCTAAAGGAAGGGATTTACAAACAGAAAAGATTGGTATTCATCTTAAATGAAAAGCATAATTGCATGGAGTTATTATCACAGGGTAAATACCTCTAAATTAATTCTCAATGAATTTCTGCAAAAGGGAAATACTCGAACATTTTAGCATTCTGTGATATCTAGGAAAGTTGGGATATTTAAGCAAATCTACCTCTAAATGGAATTGGTACTTAGCAGTAGCAGCCCTCAATCCAATGTGCTCTTGAAGAGTTCGGCTATTGAAAATTGTTTTCATTGAAATATGATCAAAATATAATGTTCAGTTTCATAAATTTCGCTACATTCCCTTGCCAAATACGGGCACACGGAGGTCGGGGTTTTATTGCACATACAATTTCCGGGAAGTTCAAAGATTTGGTTACTGGGCGTTGACTATCTATTTACTTCGTCAGTGAACGTTAATCATGCAATAGCGTCTTATGAACATATATTAAGTGAGTATATTGACTGTCTAACTTCACAGGTAGGTTAGGCTGACTCTTCTTATATTTATTTGAACATACTTAAAATAGATTATTATAAAATTGTGATAAATAGACCTTTGATAATGGGGATAGATTTGTAATCTTGTCAAAATTTATATTATCTATACCTAAATTCAGTAAAAAGAAAAACCTTACAATGAGAGACCTTATTTGATATAACTCCTAAGAATAGATGTAGATAAGAGGAACTATAAAAATAATGCCGAAAATGTAATCAAAATGCCATTATTTACGACTAATTTATCATATATCAAATAATGTAAACTATCATCGGCTGATGTTATGTTTAGTTATCAAAGCTTTCAATGTAGCCAGTTTGCAAGTGGGGTTAATTTTATTGGAAAATCTCTGAATTATTTGTTTATAAGTATAATTATAAGCTCCCATTTTATAGTATAGTTAGTAACTATTGTCTTACAATTCTCTATCACCTATGCAACTCTTATTTTTCAAAATCGACCAATTATCAAAAAAAAAAAAAAAAAAAAAAAAAAATCATTTGGAAATATTAAATTATCTCAGGATCTAATGTTATTTTTTTTTTTTATTTTTTTTTTGTATTCAAATGTTGAGCAATGCGATTTATATTTTTTTTCCTTTTTTAACTCGAAATTTGAATGAACAACATAAATATAATGTGTTATCATACATTTGGCTTCATCTTTAAATGTTAAAAAAATCAAAGCTTTCTCCTTAAATAATCGGAACTGTACCAACCATGTGTCACACAATTGTACAAAGTTCATTTTGTGTATATATTATGCTTGTATATTCGCTCTTCCCTCGCACTGAAAAGAACCAGAATAAACATGTATGCTTTTCTCATCTGTAACGGTGTCTGTTTTTGAACATATAATATCTTGTTGCTTCGAGCTTTTGTATATAAAGGAGAGTGTTATATAATAAACTCACTCAGTTGCTTTCAAACTGTCTTTGAGTCACAACCTTCTCTCGGCCTGTTACATTGGTGACCCCAGAAGTCGACTCGCTCCTCTCGCCTTCCACCACCCCCTAGCCCCTCCATCGTTGGTACTATGGCGGACTTTACGGAAGTTAGCACTGCTGCTGCCCCATTGAAACTTTCATCGTTTGCCAGGGGAGAGGCATTTACTTTGTTTCAGAGCGCAAAAGTCCAGTTTCGCAACAAGGGTATGACTCGCTCAACCACCAAAGCAGATTATGTTCTCACGGCGATATCCGAGGACACCTTCCCGGAAATATCCGACTGGCTTTGTGAACAAGGAGACACCTCAATAGTGTATGATGCCCTCAAAACATACCTTCTGCATCAGTACTCGCCATCGCCAGCTGCCCGTATAGCAAAGCTTTTACAGCTCTCGCAACAACCGTTGGTAGACCAAAGGGCTTCGCTTCCCCTAAAGGAAATGACCACTATCGCTCGCCTGCAACCTGCCGCAGATGGGTCTCCTCGTGAGGTGAACCTACTTCGTGTCCTTTGGATACGCTGTTTACCCGGACCTATACGCGCTGCCATACCCGATGTGGATAGTTCACCCATAAAGGACTTGATGACCAAAGCCGACGCCCTTATGGACAGCCACTTCAAGACCTCCATCAATGCTTCCACCCCTGACGAAGAGGACGCCTATTTAACGTCAACCGAAGCTGACGTGAATTCCATAGGACATACATGCCTACCCTGTGACGTGCCGAAGTAGCGAAAAAGCCACCCACCAACCACCAATCGCTCGCGCCCCAACCAAGGACTTCTACAGCCACTTACTACCTCCCATCCGCCACAGTTTTGCTACTACCACTTCGGATTCGGGGCAACCGCGAAGAAATGTGGTAAGCATTGTCAGTGGCCAAAAAACATGTAAGTAGGCCATCGCTCGTGGTGGTGGCCATCCTTGTTTCTAAACATTTTTTTTGACATGATGCAGGAACGGGAGTGCAATTTTTGGTAGACACGGGTGCTTGTCATTCTCTTTTGCCAAGGGAACTCTTCAGGACACGACGTAGTCTGTCTACGTCTGCTTGGTAGCTGCTAACGGATCTGCGATACCCACCTACGGTTACGAGAACCTCACATTATCCTTCGGAAACGGAAAATTTGATTGGAAGTTTTTCGTTGCTGACGTCACATTGCCAATCCTCGGTGCAGATTTCCTCTCTCATTTCCACCTTCAGGTCGATGTCGCCCATCGACGATTGGTCAACGCAGACTAGTACCTGTCAACACCTCTCTAACCCGCTCCCTCAAACCTCGCTCTCCACATCAGCACACCCACGGATGCCTACACCCACCTCCTCACCTCGTACCCGGAAGTTTTCCGTCCAAAACTTCACCAAACGCCCACGGTTCCTGCCAAGACGACGTAACCGCCAGTCTTCGCAAAATTCAGACGTCTGGCACAGAAATGATTGGCTGCCGCCAAACAGACGTTCACCGAAATGGAGGAAATGGGCCTTTGCCAAAAGGTCTCCAGCCCATGGTCGTCACCCTTACATGTCGTTCTGAAGATAGACGGCTCCCTATATCCATGCTTGGATTACAGGCGCCTGAACATGAAAACAGAACCGGATCACTACCCCCTCCCAAACATTGCCGACGTGACCTCCTACCTGCACAAAGCGGAGGTTTTCTCTACACTTGACCTCCTGAAGGGGTATTATCAGGTGCCTATGAACCCAAAAGACATCCACTCGGTTTGGCCTTCGTAATGCTGGGGCAACATTTCAACGTCTCGTTGATGGCATCTTAGGGGTTCTCCCTTTCTGTGTATGTTATGTGGACGACATACTTGTGCTCTCTTCCTCAAAAGAGGAACACTTCCGTCACCTGCGCATCGTGCTCGACAGCCTACAACAAAACGGCTTTGTAGGCCAGTACGACAAGTGTACCTTTGGCGCCAACGAAGTGTCGTTCTTAGGGCACCGCATCACTCCTGGAGGAGTCCATCCCCTTCCTGAGAAAGTAGCAGCCGACAGCTCTCCGCCGTGGCTGAATACATTTCCACCCTTCAATTGGTCCCTGGGAAAATGAATCCCATTGCCGATGCCCTCTCAAGAAACACGTTGGCTGCCGTTCAATGGGGATTGGATTACAACGCCCTGGCTGAAGCCCAATGACAGGATCTAGAGTATCAAGCATGTAGGACATCCTGCACGTCCCTCTGTTGGGAAGACCCTCCCCCCTCAAAGACTCCAACACCACCCTCCTCTGTGACGTCAGTACTGGTAGACCGCAAAGATTCCTGGTCCAATGCGCCGGCAGGTCTTTGATTTCATTCACGGCCCTTCACATCCCTTGTGCCGTTCTACTGCACAGCTTTTGAAGGCGAAGTTCATTTGGCACGGCATTTCTAAGGATGCTAAGGATTGGGTCCGCGCCTGTACTTCTTGCCAAACTCCCAAAGTACATCGACACACTGATTCAGGAGTGGGCACCTTTCCTCAACCTCAACGTCGTTTTGCACACATTCACGTTGACGTTGTAGGCCCCCTACCCACATCACAAGGACATCGTTACCTGTTTACTGTCATCGACACCGCTCCACTCATTGGCCGGAAGCCATTCCCATGGAAACTACAACTTCCGCCTCATGTACATCTGCCTTACTCTCAGGATGGATTGTAAGATTTGGTATCTCTGAGCATATTACTTCTGACAGGGGAACCACTTTCACCTCTCAATTGTGGACATCCTTAGCGAATCTCCTGGGCATCACCCTACATCAGACCACGGCCTACAACCCCGCTGCCAATGGATTGGTTGAACATTTTTATCGCACCCTCAAAGCAGCTTTGATGTCCCGCTGTAAGGATTCCAACTGGTTTACTCAGCTTTCCTGGGTCCTCCTGGGACTAAGGGCCACTTGACGTCTCTGCAGCTGAAATGGTGTATGGCGACCCGTTGGTCGTCCCTGCCGAATCTTTTCCTTCTACAACCTCCTCCGACAATCTCCAGCACGTACGTCACGTCGTGGGAAAACTTACTCCATGCAGCCAGAATTACAATTGCTCAGCGAAGCATCACATACCAACAGACTTGCACAAAAAGTAGAGGATATTAGGACTTTCTTCGTCCACTAACACCTAAACCTTTCAATTAATTTTTAGGGCTAGCATCTTATTACAGGCGTTTTATCAATGATTTTGGGGAAATCTCACACCCTTTGCATAAACTTAGAAAGACAAAGAATTTAGAAGGAACGCGAGAACATGGGGATGCATTTAAAATGATGGATTCGAACCCCGGCCGAGAAGAGACGGACGGTCGAGCGAATATGGTACTTATAACCCATTGGCACCAAGAAAAGGCGGATGGTCGAGTGAATATGGTATTTTTCCCCATTTGACAGAACATGTACTCGTGTTCCAAGACATAGTACCGGAAGAAGGACGCAGGTTCCTTTTATTGAAACCTTTCTAAGTATCATAGAAGCCCCAACGTCAAAAAGACGCTGGACAGATAGAAAGAAAATTGTTGTGACGAAACAAAAAATTTAAACAAGCTTTGTCTGAAGATAGTTTTTTACTTTTTTCTAAATTCGATCGTGCATTTTTAGTAACATGTGACGCAAGCGATATTGCCATTGGAGAGGTAATAGTACAAATTGATGATGAAGGGATTTCCCGGCCTGTAGCGTTCACCTCACAGGCATTAAATGGACCTGAAACCCGTTACTGAGTTCTTGATAAAGTAGCTCCTACCATCAAGTGGGTAATAGAAAGGAATCGCTATTTCCCTATAAGACATGAGATTCTTATTAAGTCTGATCAGCATCCTTTGTCATTCAAATTCAAGAAGTCAGATTTATCAAGTTTTCAGGCAAGGTGGTTAAGAGCATTGTTAGAATTTGATATTGCATGATTTTAATACATGTCTGGGCGAACTATTATAGTCGCAGAGGCATTATCTCGATTTATCGCTGTCATAGCGATGTTGGTGAGTAGGCGCCAACCCCAAAAAACCAGTCACGTTGATGCATCACCCACAAAAGGGACGTCGGCAATCAGACAAGCAGAGTGAATTAATGCACTGGGCCCAATTTGAGCATGAAAGATTTGAATGAGCAGCGTGAAAATGACCCTGTCCTTGAAGCATACAACGTTCGGGATGATGCTTGTGGCTTGAATGTACAACAGCTAATAAGAGCACAGAATGAAGATCTTGGATGGGGTACAGTCAAAGCCTACCTTAGAAAGAAAATAGAGAGAGAGAGAGAGAGAGAGAGAGAGAGAGAGAGAGAGAGAGAGAGAGAGAGAGAGATGCTTCTGCCTTTTGAAACCGAAGCATGATGCAAATTGGCCCTAGTTAGGTAGTGGTTAGCGATAGGAATAGGCCAACCACTATGAGAGGCTAATGTATTTTTGTGGCATTTTATCTGATAGCAGCTGGTGTTTGTGAGAATAGTGAAGTGAAAATACGTGAGGGCTTAGCTTTTGATGAAAAGTTTGAATTATCTTTCAAATCAGACAGTCACGTTTTAGTGATCGCTTACGATCCTGACAAAATTTCGAGTTCACTAATGACGATTATTGATCAGACTAGTATGTTAAATAATCAGTTGAAATAGTTTTCTTAAAGCGTTGAAATAATTAAACCCCAGTCAATTCTCGCGAACGTTCATAAAGCTCTTCGTTGATCATTGGATTCTTTTGAAGACTTTGTAGTTTCAAAGGGGATTAGAAAGAAGTGTGGAGCTAATTTGATAGGTGAGCTGATAAGGAGTTAGACAGGGCTAATTACCGGTTCTGAGCTCGATCAATTATAAAAAGTGCTCTCTCAAGAATCCCAGAATATCCACCCAGTTATTAACAAAATTGTTTCTCATACACATGTTTTAGATAAACATTCAAGTACATAAATTTCAGCAGTAAACGAAGGTCTGGATACATTAAGAGTTTTGAAGACGGAATTGATAATATGGGGAAAGAAATAGATCAAATTTAAAGAGACATAATTTATGTAGAAAGTGCTACACAATTAGCTTTTATAGCTAGTGAGCTAAGTTTGGATTTTAAAAACGTAGCTAGCTCAGAACGTTTCAACCATAGGAGTAATATCTTCTGCTATTCTACCCGCACGTGGGTTTTTAAGGATCTTGAAAAATATCCATGAAAACGTCCTCCTGTTTATTCAGCTTGTAGAAAATAATTTTCCATAGTTTTACCGAATGCCATCTGTAACTGTTGATAAGGTAAAGGTAGATTTTATTTTCTTATAGAAATACCTGTTAAAAATTAAGACTCAGATTTTTGCTAGTAAGAAGTCATTCGCCACTATTTGGCAGTGTCATTGTCTAATTTGGAAAAATGTAAGACAGGGAAAGATCATGTGTCGTGTGAACTTGTGAATGCCCTTTTAGCGCCTTCAGCAGGTGAATGCTTGTTTGATATTTATTTGGGATAGCCCAGTTTTGTGCAATATTGTATGTTTGAGGTGAAAACAGACTTTGAGTGGGAAATAGTTAATTTAGTATGTCATTGGATTGTACCTGTTAGACAGGAAGCTAAGTATAAAGTCATGTGTGAAGGAGACGAGTCTAAGATACTGTCACCATGGATTTCTATCCTGACTCAACAGAGTATGTGCTCTGTGCAGGGAGACGGGTTCTGTCTACCTGGTCAGCGAAAGAGGGAGAGTGAATGGATAACAGTTCGAGGAACTTTTGTTATGAAGGCTTCTACTACTATCTCAGGTGTAAATGTGTCTCGTGTGTTAGTTCATCTTAATTTAACTAAATTAGGAGCCATGCCACTTAGTCCCCTTCCCTTACTCAACAAATATGATAATTTGTTTACCTCTCACCGTGGCTTGAGTCTAATGCTCTACGTAGTTGTCCTAGGTATCATGATAGCAGTCCTGGTTGGACTAGAATTGTGCTGTAAGAATAGGTTTAGTTGCACTACCTGTCCCCGTATAAAAGGGGGAGAGGTGGACAGACCAGATATGGTGGTGAAACCTTCTCCGGTAGGGAGAGTTTTTTTTTTGCCCTCAGGAGCAGATGTTCTAGGGAAGACTGGCCACCAGAGCTAGCATAATGAATGCGGCAGTGCTAGGAACACTACAGTAGTTGGGGTGATTCTGGAGCCCTGGGCATGCCTAATCTAAAAAGTAGTTCAGGTATCGCCCAGAGTATACCTTTAAGTGTAGGTATTGTTGTGTACACATTTTTTATTGTATCTGCTGTTACTACATCTTTGTCTAATTACAGAATCTGGGGAGTAGGGTGAGACCGCGTTATGTTCCAACCATCACCTCACCTGAGTTCAGATACAAATTTCTTGAGTTGAGTAGTCTATGCATGTACGATTGGTTTTAGAAATGCAGTTCTTTATTTCAGTTCCTGTTGTCCATATTTACCAGTGTATATAATTTTATTTACTATAGTTTTTATTTGCACACAATTATATATATATATATATATATATATATATATATATATATATATATATATATATATATATATATATATGTATAAATATATATATATATATATATATATATATATATATATATATATATATATATATGTATATATATTTATATATATATATATATATATATATATATATATATATATATATATATATATATATATATACATATTTGTATATATATATATATATATATATATATATATATATATATATATATATATATATATATATATATATATATATATATATATATATATAATGTATATATATATATATATATATATATATATATATATATATATATATATATATATATATATATATATATACATGTGTGTATGTATATATATATATATATATATATATATATATATATATATATATATATATATATATATATATTGATTCGAATTTTATTATTACAGTTTTCATCTACTCATTATTAACCATAGCCATTAATTTTGAAGTTCTTTGCTACAGTTTTTGTTTCTTCATATTTATCCATGTGTGAAATTTTATCAAGTTATTTGCTACAGTTTTTGTTTGCTTACATTCAACCCTAAGTTTTTTTTTTATACTTTGTTCCCAAAGTTCTTATTTACTCAAAAATGTATTCATTTTGAGTTAGTAGTATCACAGTTCCCATTTTACTCCTGTGAGAATTTGCCTGATTTAAGTTTAGCTGTAACTTGAATGATTTTTTTGCACACAAAAGTTAGTTTGGGTTTGCTTTTAACATAGAGTTTGTAGTAAGTCTCTTTTTTTGAACTACAACAGAACAAACGAATGCAGGCACAAAACTGTTGATATATGAGCTCGAAGCACTGAATTGCTGAATCTACAACAGCCACGTTTTGCTTATCTGTCATATTGCTGAATCATATCCTTTTCTCACAGGGCTGGAGCCGGAGATGAGGCAGCAGCGGAAGTGCAAACCATTGCATAACTAGTATAGCCACTCCTTCTTGAACCCAAGTGGACAAACCATGGTACCCCATCCATGTTCTGCCACACATAAGGAGAAAGTAAGGCAAAAAATCATAGTCTTAGTAGAGATTGATAGCACCACCCGTCGTCTGAGGCCGGTCCTGGCCTTATCAATAGTCCTTACAGAATGTACATTTTTTTCAAAAAATTTATAAATCCCTGCTGTGTCTCCATCCGTTGCCAGACCCTAGAACTTTGTAAATTTAATTAACGAGTACTAAGAAGATTTTGCATTTTGAATTTAACTTTGTAATTTGTGACTTTAACATTACCAAGATAATTCAACAGTTTGGGAACTGATTGTTTGTGTACTCAATAAGTTTGTGGATTAAACTTTTTTCAATATACGAACTGAAGAAAAAGATACAGTGTAACATCTGTCATTATCATCGTTTCCAATATTTTTATGTCTTAAGCCACAATCACAACACGGCCACCAGACATACCTTTGGCCATGGTCTAGTGCAAAAGGAAGTCTAGGATAATTCTGTTCAGTAGTTTTTGAGATATGCCGTCAGAAATGGATGACCGATGGTCAAATACGATAAATCAAGAGCTACTAGGCCAATTTGAACCAAATTTAGGGCATATAAAGAGGGTCATAGGACATCATAAACAGTGCAATATGAATGACCTTGTCCATAACCTCAAGGTCACTGGATAATTTTTGTGAAAATAACTGATTTTTTAAAAAAGTTGAAAAAATATAATTGCTAACCAGTAATATTTTGTGCAAGATTTCATCCGATCGTGAAAAGTAGTGGTTAGGTAGACTTCCAAGGCAACCTAGACAGTAAAATGCTGGTCTTTGCCTAAAAGTTGTAGTTTAAGTCCCTTTGTAGGCCTATAGTATAAAAAAAGTATGCTATTTCCAATCTTTCTTTTGTTCCAATTTGCCTAAGAGCAAATTATTAGCAAATTGTGTGTGGAGTTCTTTCTAGGAATTGCTTTAGCAATTCTAATGTTCTCTAGTTACTATTATTATTAATTTTATTATTATTATTATTATTATTATTATTATTATTATTATTTTTATTAATAGTATTATTATTATTATTATTATTATTATTATTATTATTATTATTATTATTATTATTATTATTATTATTATTGAAAAAAAAACATAAAAATCTACTGGAATATGTAAAAGCTCCTACATATTCAAAACTCTCTGTCCTTTCCATTCCAGTCTTTTACTACTATCTCAAGCCAATCTGAGTAGGAGGAGGAAGTCAACCAGCCCATATATGGTTTCCAGCAAACCGAGACCGAATTGAACACTAACAATTAAATCTGTTGCTTATTCCTCTATTCACTTGTTCCATCATGTTAGTCTTTAAAAACACTTCCACACCAAGATTGAAAAAGTATGTTATTCATTGGAGGTAATGCATTTTATATCCTCTACTTCAATTGATTTAAGGATAGGTTTTTTTTTTTTTTTAATAGTAAGTGAGTTCCAATTGTTTTACCTTTTTTGTTTTTGCTTGCTTTGCTAACAAAAAGGAATTCCTGTTTTTAGTAGTTTAGTTTTCATTGAGTTATATTTATATGGTTTGATATATATATATATATATATATATATATATATATATATATATATATATATATATATATATATATATATATATATATATATATATATATATATATATATATATATGTTTCCTTTAACATTATCATAATCTAGAGGCTTTGTATTTTTTAATTTAAAGTAGAATTTAAGACGAGAGTTTGTAGAAATAATAGAGGTATAGCGTACTTATGGTAATTATAATTTTTAAATGAAAAAATAATTATCCACTACTCTTGTCCTTAATGATATCTTTTTCAATAGATCATAATTAATAATTTCCAGAAATCAAATTTGTCCTTCTAATATCTCTCCAAAATATCCTACATGAAATAGGTTTCTTTATGGCATGAATAGGAGAGAATCTGAAATCAATTCATCTCCAAAAATCCTCCCTCTCCATTCTGACTCCACACAAAATTCCATTTTTAAACGCAATCCTGAAATAAAGATATAAAAACATTTTCCTTGACCTCTCACCTGTAGAGCTGATGCTGAAATGTTAATAAATATTTCAAAAATGTATATATAGTGTTTCACATTCTTGAAATTTGTAGATATAGTATGATTGATTATATTAATTCATAGGGAAAGAAATATAAAAAAAATCTTACAACAGATTACCTACGTGAGTAAGGAGTTTAGAGAACAAAAATTGAAAAATAAAATATAAATTAATCTCACTTGTACATCATGTGGGTTTTAAGGAGTTGAAGTCATGAAATAATCCTCAGTAAAAAGAGATAAAAACGCATAAAGAGAGAAGGAATTAAATATATAATAACTGAACATAAGATGAATGTTTAATTTTAAAACAACCCATAGTCTAATATTTGCTAAAAATAAAGTATATTTCAACCATTTTAGCCAATATTCTACTTCATCATATCCTTATTATTGTTTATAGAAAAAAAAAAATCACAATCTTATGAGACTTGTGGTTTATAGTGTGGTGTTCCAGCTTTCTTAGGCATTCAAAAATTTCATCATTATATGCGTAATGTCCTTTAGCATGCTTTTCTGCACGAGCCCTGGGCAATAATGATTGCTACTCTATCTCGATTCGTTTGCAATTATTTTGGTATTATCCCTAATGATCAGGTGATTATTGGCGCTACCTTCACTTACGTATCCCATTGCCAAGCAATCTACAACGAACGAACGTCACTCTGGTCTACAAAGAGAAAAAAAAATATCTTTCAAAGATGTCGCTGTAGTGTGGAACTTGAGAATGAAATATCCGGGGAGTAAAAGAAAAGAACAAAAGGAATAAGTACTGATTGAATTGGGAAGGCTATGTGATATACAAATAAGGCAAGTCAGGTTAACATGCTTTTATTGATTCTTATCGTCATGAGGTTGATGATTCGTACCAATTGCTGCTGTATGGTATCGGTAGTTTTTCACCGAGTCTAGTAGTGAGCTTTAGGCACTGAACCATGTCATGTCTTATACTGATTCTAAGCAAGCCCTAAATATTCATTGGCTATATGTTTATTATTATTATTATTATTATTATTATTATTATTGTGATGATGATGACAATGACGATAATTATTATTATTGTTATCATTATTATTATTATTATTATTATTATTATTATTATTATTATTATTATTATTATTATTATTATTATTATTATTATTAATAATAATAATATTTCAGTAGTATACTTTGCGGCAAGTTTCATTGAATATAATCGCTACCTCGGCAGCATAGATTTTTTACTCTATCTTCTCAATAGTGCTAATGATTCTCTTTTCTTCATTGCTGTATTCAGACAGTAGAAGGGCAAAACGCATCGTCCTTCGTTCGGATTTAACTACCCGACGATGAAGGATAAAGAAAGAGTACGAATTTAATGGTGAAGATTGA
>NC_090729.1:51437268-51444768 GCF_036898095.1 Palaemon carinicauda
GAAGGTTTCAAACTTACCTGTTCCAAAACATGTTCCACATTCTAATTATTTCCACTTATCATGGAAAGATATCCACGCAATCTCTTTTCAAGGGAGGTTTTCAACATAAACCCCCACAGAAAGAATTTCGAATGATGTTTTCAACTTTGCTTTTCTCTGTTTCCTAGGAAGGTTTCAACTATGATAATTTTTCACGAGAGGTTTTTGACTTTACTACTTCCAGGGAAGGTATTAAATTTACTTTTAAGATTGATTTTCAACAGTATTTTACCCAATTTTCTAAGGTTTCAATAAAATCATTTTTCAAGTGATTTCTTTTCCCCTAACCTCAACAATGACGGTTTCGCACATACCAACGTTTAGAGGGATATTCCAGCTTTATCAGAATACTGAACGTTATTATTATTATTATTATTATTATTATTATTATTATTATTATTATTATTATTATTATTATTATTATTATTATTATTATTGTTGTTGCTGTTGTTGTTGTTAATATCATTATTATTATTATTGTTGTTATAATTATTATTTGTTGGAATGTTGTCAACTGTAATACAAGAGTGAACGTTTCAAACCCACCTATCTTTCAATAAGTTTTGAACATTATATTTTTCCTTCATTTCCTAATAATCTTCCATCACAATCACTTGCTGAGCTTTATTTATTTATTTTTTTTTTTTTTACCGCCAAAGGAAAGGCTTCAAAACTCCCCTAAACGGAAGGGTGTTACTAAGACCTGAATTCTCCCTCTCTTTTCTGAAAGATTATACAACACAACCCTTCATCAAAAGATTTAAAAGTTTTTGTTAATAGTGACACGATGTTTGTAAATTAGCTATTAGGATACACCAAAATCATATAAAAATAGATGAAAGACGAATGCAGAGGCAGCGAATAAGAACTTTCAAATAAGTGTAGCCTTGCAGTTTCACTATTGACATTAAATAGTTTTCTACTGCAGATTTCAATGAATCAAGAAAATAACGTCCCATGAATAACTACCATACAATTTTTTTCATTTCCATAAATATTAATGTAGCGCTTAAAAAATAAACTACCTAAAGTCTCGTAATGGAAACTTTTTTGTTAAGTGCTGAATAATATAAATATAGAAATGATGAAGAAGCATACTTTTCGTTGACAAATATATTATTTTTTTTATATATGTATACCGACGTTTACAATACCCAGAGAGTTATTTGCGTAAACTTTTCAATATACAAATCACCGTTCGCTTGGATTAAAACCGACGATCAACCGAAATACCACAAAACCCCCAATCGGCTTTCAGTGGGCAAAATATTCAAAATTAAGTTTTTTTTTATATATATATATTTTCGTCATGATCTATATTTATTTTGGTCTTGCTTCCCTCTGTATTTCATACCAGCTTGTGGAATTCTATGAATATCTATATATGTTGGAAAAATATTTATAGGTTAAAAGTCCTTGCTTCAGGGTTGAATTGAGAGAGAGAGAGAGAGAGAGAGAGAGAGAGAGAGAGAGAGAGAGAGAGAGAGAGAGAGAGAGAGAGAGAGAGAGATAATGGTACCGGCTGTGAAACCAATAGAGATTAGTAAATACACTGAATTTCTGTATTTTTTTTCCATTGGAGCCATGCTTAGTCTCTTTGATTCCTTGATTAATTTATAGTGATGACCTTTCCTTAAGTATTTCTTCTTCATCGTGTTGAGTTTTACTAAATTAATGAAAGGTAGGTGTATAAGTACTAATATTCTCTCACCTCGTCGTCATTTCTATATCATTAAAAAAGATATTCTCTGAGCTTTGTCTTGAATTAAGGATCTGGGTACCAATTTATTTTTGCTTCTTTTTCTATTCCTTCTTACCACTTCCACTAAGTTATCCCTAACCTAAGTATGACATGGCTAGATAGGAAGAAATAATAATAATAATAATAATAATAATGATGATGATGATGATGATGATGCCAACAACAATGATAATGGAAATAGTAATAATAATTATAATAATAATAATAATAATAATAATAATAATAATAATAATAATAATAATAATAATAATAATAATAATAATAATAATGGTGATGATTAGATGGCCTTAATATTGGGTAATATTCAGAGTGACGTAATGGATTTTTGACAAACAATTCGCATCTATTGCATTATTGGAGGAAGAACTTTTATTACTTAGCAGGATCAAAGATGAATGAATAATAAGGTCTAGATCTTGTCTTACGTCATGATCAACGATTTTTTTTTTTGACAATATCATCAGCAATAAATTATTATTTTATTCATAATTTTTCTTTTTTTTCTTATACTATCTATCATTTTCTTTTTTCTTTTATATTGTTTATTGTTGTGTCTATCAATTTTGATTGGCTTTTGTAAAGTTATAAATTGTTATAATAAAGACTTCTAACTCTAAGTAATGTCTTGTTTGATTTTATTCTATACCTAAATATTACGTTTTGCACCTCTTTATCTATCCTAAGATGTATAAATAACCTTTAACAGTCATACTGACTGTTTTTTTTAAGGATTAAGGTTTAAAAACTACCAATGAATGGCAAAGGTAAGGTGCAGTGACATTGCTCTAGCTAGCAGGGCTATGCCCTATACTAGAGCCTAACCATATATCAATTTATCAGTTGCTAAATCTCTTCTCCACCCGAGCTCGGACCAGGGAGGGCTAGTAGGGTGGAATTGTTTGGCCCTACATCCTTAAGAACTGTCACCTAAGGGCCTATAGAAAAGGGGTCACTTTTTATCCCCACTATCCAAAGGGGGGTTCTAAACACAACGGCCCGATCATCGTCGATAATCCTCTAACACGCACACCTTTGGTCCTTTAACTTCAATAGATCAGTAACAAGGATTATTGAAGGTCCAACATCTGATTAACCCCTGATATACAGGCGGTGGACGGGGGTCAATTGAAGATCCTTCAGGTCTTTGTTTAGCGTAGAAATGTGTATCTAAACATTAATTTGTTTGACTATATTATTCCTAGATGTACAATCACTTTCACAATGAGTAAGTAAAGTTTCAGGGATAAATGAGTTATCAACCTAGTTCCTCTAAGTGCAAACAATTTTCAGTTACAGAAATTAAATGTAGCCTTTTTCATGGCCGTTCAACTTCTTCTCACTCAACACAATAGAGTTAAACCTTTATATATGTATTTTTTTTTATTTACATTCGCTAAACTAGGTCTCATTTAGCATAATAGTTGATATGGTGGTAGCCATACCTAGTTTAATTTCTTCTTCAGGGCTGTTAAACTACTTTTCACTTAACACAATAGAGTTAAAAGTATTTTATTAGTTAGTTTTTCAGTAGTTAAACTAGTTCTCACTTAACACAATCGTTTATATAGTGGTAGTTGTAGTTGGTTTGGTTTCTTCTCTAGGGCTGTTAAACTTTTTCTCACTTCAGACAATCGAGTTTAAAAATGTTTAGTAGCATGGTTCTTTCTTCGAAGTGGTTAAACTATGTCTCGTTATGGTGGATATAGCTGCTCTGCCTTCAGAGTCTCAGGGAATGTTCGACTTCTGGTGGGAAGGGAAGGAGGCGGGCATCTTCTGTGTGATGAAGTTGTGAGGTACGCCAAAGAATGCATCCGTTGGCCGAGGTAGACAAAATTGTCTGGAATGAGTGGGTACAATTGTGTAAATAATACCAAGAAAATAGGGTCTTAAGAGTTTAAAACAAGGGTCAGGAAATCTAGCTTAAGGGGAATCAGCTGTCACAGGAATGATAAACTGATCATAAAGGGAAAAGCGTTTAAGCAGATGGATTTAATCCTTTGCTTGAGGGGACTGGATGGGTTTTCACTAATCTCGGATGGCCAAGGTGTCTGAGAATTTGGGCCTATGAAGGGCCGAGAGTTAGGGTTATGTACCAGTTAGTTGAAATACAGGTAGACATTTACGAGGGGTAACAACGTTGGGGTATTCGCCCTTCGTAAAAAGGATGAATTTAGTTGAAATATTGGCGGGGATTTTGAGAACATTAGCGAACAAGCAACATGTGTTCCTTTCAAGTAGGTTTAATGATATATGCTGGCGAAGGAGCCTAGCCACTCGCGTTTCTCTCGGATGATCTGACAATCTGAGCGGCTTAAGAAACTGTCCTTTTCATGAGACAACTTTGCCTTAATATTTTTTTGGATTTTTAGATCCAGGTGTCGTTCAGAAGGTAATCTTTTATGAATATAGGGGGCAATAAATCTGATAATAAATAATACGAATATCAAAGTGCAACATGTTTAAAGAGAGTGAGGTTTAAAAGTTATTCATTTTGATACCAAACACTGATATAAAGGGCTAAGGATTATATAATTTAATCTCAGTTTGAACCGAATATTATATAAAAGAACTAATATAAATTTGTTAGTGGCATAGATAATTCTTAGGTTAATTAATTCAATGCTTATTTTTTGGGTTTATATTTTGAAGATTTTGTACGAAATCCTTGTAAGATTTCGAACAACTATGTAATGGCTGCTCATTATTCAGCAGGTAGACCTATAGGCTCCCCGAAACCCCCATTCATAGCTCATACAGATGATAAGGTTTCAGGCAATACAAGAAACTATGTGGCTTGAGGAGAGCTCGAACCCAAGCTCTGGCAGAACGCCAGGCAGGGACATTTCCAAGAACCCTCTCTCTCTCTCTCTCTCTCTCTCTCTCTCTCTCTCTCTCTCTCTCTCTCTCTCGCAGAGAAACATGGAAAATTATGAATAATATTGCATCTACTAAAACAAATAAAAAGATTGAATACGACAACCCAAAAGCTAGAGCAGATCAATTTAACCAATACTTTGCTAATGTAGGAAAAATAACTTATGATAAAACACAGGAAATTCTACAAAAGTACGAAAATGAAGATATTAGAAACACTCAAAATCATTTTGGCAATAATATAAGATTGTTTAGACCGCAACCAGTTACAGTAGGAACAATAATATTAACAGTTAATAGTTTGAATAATATTAATGCTTACGGAACGGATGGTATTCCTACTAGTTTTCTAAAAGGTTCCCTTACAGTTATTGCTTATTATATCACGGTTATCATAAATACATCGATTGTAACTGGGAAATATCCTTCTATTTGGAAACAACCCCTCGTAGACCCTCTTCACAAGAAAGGAGACAAGGACGACCCTGCTAATTATAGACCTGTTTCTATCCCTCCAGTAATAACGAAAGTAATAGAAAAGATTGTATGTAATCAGTTAATGGAACATCTAGAAAAAAAAATAATTTGATTTCTAACACTCAGCATGGATTCCGTAAAGGTTTATCAACAGAAACAGCTTTGATGAAATTAACAGATGAAATTTATATTGATAGAAAAAAAGTTTCCATATTAATTTTATGCGACCTATCAAAGGCATTTGATAGTGTCAACCATGATGAATTGTGTAAATCTCTTAAGGAACATTACATTGATGTGTTCTGGTTTCACGATTACTTGAGGGATAGAAGTCAGGTAGTTAGATTAGGAGACGTAAATTCTTGCATTGAAAAGGTTGAATTTGGAGTGCCACATGGATCTTTCCTAGGTCCAATTCTATTTTTAGTCTACGTTAATGACATGATTAAATACATTGAAAACTGCCTGCTAATTCAATATGCTGATGACACACAAGTTCCTTTGGCTGATCAAATAGAAAATTTAGATAGCTTGATTAAAAGGGCTGAACTAATATTGCTCAAAATTAAGAAATATTTTCTAAGAAAAGGGCTATTACTAAATGCCACTAAAACACAGTGCATGTTTGTGGGTAGCTCACAGTATATTAGCAAAATTCCAGATGACATTATAATAAAATGCGATGGTGATGAAGTAGAGATATGTCAACATGTAAAAAATCTAGGTCTACACATGGACAGGTACATGGCATTCAGTACTCACATTGACGAGCTGAGTAGAAAAGTTAGTGGCATTCTAATGTATCTAAGTAGAGTAAAAGATTACTTTGATGATACTACTCGAGCTCTGATAGTGGAAAGTCTGGTCTTAAGTGTAATAAACTACTGTATTAAGATATGGGGGTCAACTAATGATATGCACATGGAAAAAGCTCAAAAAATCCAAAACTTTGCAGGTAGAGTAGCCGTTATTGGGGTGAAAAACACGATCACATCACCCCAACCCTCCAGAAATTAAAGTGGATAAAATCAAAAGAAAAGTGCATAAACGATGTATGTGTTTTTGTTTTTAAAAGTTTGAGAAAAGAATATCCCAACTGGCTATACACATTTTCTACAGTTGGTAATTGTAGGAATGCATTAACCAGACAGAATGAAAATCTATATGTAGACAGCTATCGAAAGGATTTGGGTTCACGCGCAATGGCAATAAGGGGCCTAGCTTGCTGGAACAAACTACCTCTGTAAATAAAAAAAATGTATAAATGTTAGTTCTGATTTATTCAAAAAGAAACTTAAGCAATATTTGTTAGATTTTTTTTGAATGTATATATATCCTAGATTTTTACAATCCAATTATTGTGAATTTTATGTAAATAATTTATATTGTTTTGTAACAGAATAACCATTTTATAATGGAATAAAGGTTTTTGACTTTGACTTTGACTTTGACTCTCATCATCATCATCATTTAGGTTACTCATTTATATGTCAGCTTTGAATTTATATTTTTTGTACGATCGATATATCTTTGTCTATTATTATGTTCATAATATCAAGTGTTCATATTACCATCCAATTTAGCCCTATGTTTTTGTCATCTCATTTTCCTCTACCCCTTTATGCTTTTTATCTTTATTCATTGATATAGCTATTCTTGTTTCCCTATTTTCCGAATTTTCACCCTTTTCCCTACCTGATCTTTTCCTCTCATTTTTCTCTGGCTTCAGGTAACTATGCATTGTTATTTTCTTTTTGCTCGATCATTTTTCTTCGATATTTCTTCCATAAGATTTAATTTTTAAGCTATTCTAAAATAGGATGTGTAATTCACAAGTTAATATTTATAAACCATTTCATTTTTGGAGTTGCTAGTCTTTTTTTACTAAAAATAAAAACGTCTTGTGCTTTACGATTAATTTTTATGAATGTTTTCCTCTTTATTTAGGATTCGTTATGATATATATTTCTCTAAGCTTTTTCCTATATATTAGTTCAGTTCCATCAAATATTTGTAAGTCAAAGAAGTGTTTTTCTCTTGATATTTTACAAATAAATGTCTGACAATAAAAGTTCTTTGAAAAGTTCTGTCGAAGGATGAAAATACCAATGATATTTTTCTTGTCACGTTTCATTTCATTTCGCTGACTCCTATTTTGAAGGGAACTGGCTATTTTAACTGATGTACATAAACGAAAATTTTCTGACCAATCGCATAAAAAGAAAAAAAAATATGACATTATATGAACAGAGGACTTTTTCAGGGAAAAAATATGGTATAATAAATTCCGTCATGTATTCACTCTTAATTTAGTTATAGATATAATGATCTATTAAAACTAAACTGGA
>NC_090729.1:51454768-51469768 GCF_036898095.1 Palaemon carinicauda
CATGGTAACACTTAATTAAAATAAGTCACACCTAAGAAGGGTGACCACTTCTCCCTTTAATTGACAGTCCCAGTCAATTAGCTGTTCATCGTAGAATTAGACGGCAGGTTAAATATTCTACCTGGCGTCACCACATATTGCTTCATATCATGGATTTGTCTAACATAGTGTATGTAGAACACGCTGGATAATTCTCATCCATTACATGTGCGAGGACATGTGAGGTCCCAAACCAAAAACTGTTTACTACAGTAATTAGGGGCAGGTTTTAATACACTACCTGCCGCCACTACAAAGTGTTTCAGTTCATGCACTTGTTTTGCATAGTGTTTGTAAACACTCTGGATGATTTCCATCCGGTGTATGAACGAAGGCGCTCAAAGTCCATATACTGAAAGAAGTTCAGTGATGAAGCAATCTTTCTCGGATCATGACCTGCTGGAGTACTGTCCGAATCCGCTCTACGAATAAAGTAGGTGAGCTTCGCTCTTAGTTGTTTTAGGGATAAATCTGATCCAGAAGTTTCTCCTTTAAAGAGCTGTCCTCCCCTGAAGTCTGAAGTTCTACGAAGATAGACCTTTAGACACTCTACAGGACATAGAGAGACATCTTCCTTCAGAGGGCAGATTCTCCAAGGACCCCACCTCTTAATGGGTAGCTCGTTTTTAGCGAGAAAGGATGGATCAGGAAATAGATTCAGTTTTCCCACTTCCGTGAACTGAATGTGATCCTTATCTCTGGATAGGGCCACTATTTCACTAACTCTAGCCCCGGAGGCGATAGTGAACAGAAAAATAACCTTTTAGATTAGGTCCTTAAGAGAACAATCTTCATTGTTCACAGATGAGGCATAATGTAAGACCTTGTCCAAAGACCAAGAGATGGGCTTTGGTGGTACCGCGGGCTTAAGCCTAGCACATGCCTTCGGAATCTTATTAAAGACTTCATTCGCCAGATCCACTTGAAAGGCATATAGTAGAGACCTAGTCAAGGCTGACTTGCACGTATATATCGTATTGGCCGCCAGACCTTGGCTATGAAGGTGGACAAAAAAGGACAGACAGAAGTTCATTGAAATTTCTTTCAGTCCTTTTGCTTTGACAAATGCAACCCACTTTTTCCAGGAAGACTCATATTGTCTTCTAGTTGACTTGGCCTTGTATTCTATTAAGAATTCTATATTGCCTTTTGAGATCCTAAACATTTTTCTAACCGCTAGAGCGAAAAAATCATGAAATGAAAAGTTTGGGTTCTCTGTGATAAAACGAAGGCAGTTAATTTCTGAATCTTTGGAAATATACCTAGGGTCAGAGCTAGGACCAGCCTCATCTAGTCTATCAGCCGCACTAGAGGATCCTCGTATGGGGCTATATAGCGAGGTAGTTTCTTGAAGACGCTCGTGATGAAGAGGTCGAATTGCAGTTCCATGACTTGTTCCCATCTAGGAGGGAATATGTCTGCGCCCATGGACCATTCCAACTCTATCGGTTTGTATCAAAATAGAGTATCCACCGTCACATCATGGATCAGTTGTAAATGAACTGCTGGTAGGTGCCGTCCCTTTAAGAGAGGGATGGGTAACTTCACCAAGACTGAATGAGACGTTCGAATGTGACGTCTTGTTATCGCTTCGGTGTCCCAGATCAGTCGTAGGGAGCCTGATCTATGTGGACCAGCAGAGTCTTGGGACTTTCTTGCTCTAATTTCTGTTAGAGAAGTGATTAAAGAGGGACCGATCTCAGTCTTTTTTTATCTCTTCAAGCGTTTGATGCGTGTTTTCTCCAAGCTCTTAACGGATATTTCCGGTGTGCCCTTAGCACCAGGTCTGTCACCAGAGCGAACTGGGGAAAGTTTAGCGCTTTTTCCTGTTGGTGTTTTGGTATTCTGACTGAATACCTGAGTCTCTTGATAGACATCACGAGCTACTTTTATATTTACAAAGTAGAGGAGAGTTGATGTGACTGAGGGCTTCGATAGTTTTTTAAACATCGAAACCCCTGAGCTGGAGAAAGACGAGACTTCTAGAAGCCTATCTTGCATTCGTGATGTCCCAGGAACCGGGTAATCTCTTTGAATGCACATTGGCCAGACACTTCGGGTGCTGCCAACTCCAGCCTCTTGATCATGTATATTAATACCTGAACTATTTCTAGACTTGAATTTGACATGACTAAGTTCGTCAATCCTTTGAAGATACTTAGAAATGTGAGTCCGACACGTATCTTCCTTAGGATGAATTTTACTCTCTGTAACATGAATTCTAGATAGGAGGAAGGGGGGTGGTTGACTGGAAGGTTCCAAAGGACACCTTTCAGGTCTGGCAAGACTACAAACACCCTTAATTGGAACAAGGTCCATATGTTCAGAAGGATTAACATTCAGAACTTGCTGTTTTTTATGAACTTGTTGAGTGGCGACAAGTTCAGAATGGCTCATTGATATCTTGAGTCCTTCCCGTGAACACGAAGCAGCCTTCCCTGGAACTCGATAAGCTAAAGTTTTCTTACTACCTGTATGCTCTAGATCTCTCAAGTATACTCCTCCAGGAGGGTTTTGAACTGTAGGAGAAGGTAAGGAAATGATGGTAGGAACATTTCTGTTTCCCATCAATGGCTCATCTTGAATAGGCTTTGGACCGAAGGATCGAAGGTCCTGCGATCCTGAAGGAAAGTTCCTCCTAGCCGAAGCGTCTTTATGCTTCGAGTAGTCAGTAGGCTTAGACTTTTAACCATCTGCCTGTAGCATCGTGGTCACTGGATTAGTGGGATGTTGTTGAGCAGCCCGTATATTTCCAGCATTTCCAATCTTCTTTTTAGGTTGGGGACCCACAACCACAGAAGATTTTCTCTTTGAAGGAATGTCCCATTTTTGGAGAAGACCTATGTTCTCCATGGTGGCGTTCTTAATTACTTCCTTAGTGACCTCGTGTGGGAAGAGGTCTTTACCCCAGATGTTGGAAGATATTAGCTTCCTTGTTTCGTGTTTTACTGTTGCATTAGCGAACACAAACTCTCTACATGCTCTCCTAGCCTTCATAAAGGTGTAAAGGTCCTTCACCAAGATAGCCATATGCATTTTGGCTATGACCATGAGCATGTCTGGGGTACTCTCGTAGGTTGAACACAACTCTATGTAGTTTTGTAGAGAAAGGGATGTTGCAAGTCTCTCCTTTGACTCCTGTTCATTACACAAGAGCAACTCAGACAATTTAGGGAGACATACCTTGAATTGTCGACTTGCGACGTCCTTCTCTAATTTTTCTACTGAAAATGCCAAATGGACTTCCTTCCAATCATTTTCCTGTCCGGGAAAAGCTGGTGACAAAGGCTTGCACTCATCGAGTGTGGGACATGGCTTACCCGCCTCTACCGCTTTGGCAACAGAAGTAAATGCCTTCCCCATAAAGGGGAATGCGAGTGAGGTAGGAGCAAGAAAGGAAGGGTGTCCGTTATTCAATGAGAATACCTTCGACTAAGAATAACAAGCCTTTCTTAGACTACCTGAAAGGATAGTCTGTGCCTTATCATGGTCGAGAATCAAGACCTCCTTTGGTTCCGTTCCTTTTCTTGACTTTGGTTCGTACTTCAGTCGAACCCAACAATTAGGGAAAGCATCAAAGCTTGGCCGAAATTGAATTTTGTCCAAAGGAACAGCACCTATTTTCTCTGAGATGCAGATTGCCATTTGAAATCGGCATCTGCTCTGCGAACCTCCAGGGATTGGTTATGGAGCATGTTGGAAGATCTTGATTCATGGGTCGTTTGACTGACCCCTGGGAAGCGACGAGAGAAACTTTACGAGGATCTATCTTGCGTTTTACTTCCTGCTTTTCGTTTAGTCTACGAAAGCTCTCTATTTGATTCTTCAGTTGGATACATAATTGTACCACATTATCCAAATAAGGGGTAGAAGACGAAGATGTCGACATCAATGGCTCTAAAGCCAGCACAGGCGGAGGAAATTCAGACGCAACATTTTCCTCTTCTACCTTGGGGCATTTCTTGCCCTTAATCCCAAAGATTTTCTGGCCGTTACGGGAATGTAGTTAGCTCCTGAGGCACTACTGTTTCCTCACTTGCTTCCGGAAATAGTAGCTTACGCATCCCATCATTAGGTAGGAAAGGTCCAGGAGAGATCTTTTGAAAGCCTCTCACCCAGATGCGTAATTTATATTGAGCTGTATCCCTAGTCTCTGTAGACTTGGGATTTTCAAAACCTTCGGACATTAATGTCCGACATATATTGCAAACCTGTGGGTTCCAATAATGTAGGGGTCCGGAAATAATATTGCAGGGGGCATGAAACCTGCAATTATTATGACCGTAAAAATACTTACTCTTGACCTTGCAGAGGACTGCAGCACAAGGTATCTAGTGTTCCTCCTGTAAAGAAAGGAAAACCAAATGAGTATACAATGGATTATCTCCTTGACAATCAACATGCAAATGTCCTTTACAATAGAGTAGCTTAGGATAGTAAGCTATTAAGGGATAGTAGGATATACATACTTGTGTACCCCTGTGACCGAATGTTGTTGCCTCCCCTCAGTATTAACTACATGGAGATTTCTCTAAAGAGTAACTCCAGGTAGAAGGAGTCTTACCCCTAGGGGTAGAGAAGTATCAAATCACTGTCCCAAAATAATGTTAATACTGTGGGGTTAGGATGACTGATTCTCGATCAGAATATTGAAGAAACTATTAATTCAATATATGAACGGTACCAGCAGAATGCTCGTATAAGGGTACCCAAGGTATGTCAGAAATGCTACAGTATCATGGTACTGTAGTTTTATAATTGCAGTAAGTCTATATTGCAATTCACTGGCTACTGTACATCATGTATTGTAGTCTAGTCATTATGCTGCCTTCATAGTAGCATATGAGAGTATGGTCTATCTAGCATGAAGCCCGCTGGACTAGGAAAATAAAGACATATATTTGTATATCCCACTCAGCCTATTTGCTGTAGTCTTCCTACCTTATTAAAATATAGAGTTTCCTGATCAGGAACTCAAGGAAAAAGGCTCCACCCTTTAAGGGTTAGGAGTGTATTACTCCTGCCTTGAAGTGTTTAATACTGTAGGGTAATCCTAATACTGATTTCTTATCAGGATATTGAAGAAATCATATTCATTCAATATAGGATTGGGCTTAGCAAATGCCTGTGTTGGATATCCAAAAAATATTGGAAATAACTACTAGTATAAACTGTATTGTAGTTTTCTATTTGCAGTATATTCTATAATGCAGATATACTGGCTACCTGTATAAAATATACAGTAGTTCAGCCGGCATGTAGCTGGCATAGCTAGGTCTTGCCGGCATACCCGGCATGCTAGCTAGAGAGAGAGAGAGAGAGAGAGAGAGAGAGAGAGAGAGATAGCATGGAGAAAAAGGCTACTCCTTACTGTGAATGTATACAGTAATTAAGGATGTAAAAGTCTAATTTGACTGCCTTTTTCCAGAAAGAAGGTTCTAATAGAAGGGGAGAATGTACTATTCAGGCTTCCATGCAGCTACAGTACTATTGCCAACAAGGTACCACCGATACACTGCCGGCCGGCAAGTCCAACAGTACCAGTACAGTCGGCGTGCTGCCAACTGAGTCAGCACTATCTGTGCCGGCCTGGCCGGCAATACCCCGGCAACAGGACCTGTAGCAGCAGTCCAAGGGAGGACTGGAGAACCTTGGGAACAGAAGGGACTTCCCTCTCATGGCCACCATGGTCGCCGGCAGCCATCTTGGCTGCCGGCTGGGCTGGCAGTTGCCGACGGATGATGTGGTTACGGCAGTATGCTCTGCCGTTAGCCAAAGACATGACTAGAGAGGGAGTCTGGCTAGCTCCGGCAACCTACCAGCAAATATAAGGTTGCAAGATGCCGGCCTAAAGAAAGACAATGGCTCAGCCATCAAAAGTGGACAGAGGGGTAGGGAACAGGTTCCTGAAACGATTGTGAAAGGAACTGGCAAAAATTGTCAGTCCTACCACCTGTAAAAGAAACTCTGTTTCGGTATCGGCAGAATCTCAGGGAACAGGAGAGACTCAGTTCTCCATCCCAGAGATTGCCGACACAGTTAAGGGGATGGCGGCACTGCCGCCTCCTCTCAACAAAGAAGAATCAGAGTACCAGTGCCACTTATCCTAGGCTAAAGAAAATTACTCTTTAGCCCAGAGAACTGTGGCATAGGACTAGTCTTTTAGTCGCAAGGAGAAGATGGTATCCTACCATAACTTCAAGCGTGACTAATGAGGGCTAACCTCCATTGCCGGCCACCTGGCCGGCAGGGGAATGATGGTATCCTACAACCCATTCGCCCTGCCGGCAGGTCGCTGACATAAGACTAAATACTCTGAGATTTTGACTAAATCCCAAAACCTGATGGTATACCACAACCAATGGTTAAGGGAAGAGGCCGGACAAACCCTAAGTTAGCCATGTCTGAATAAAATTCAAGGCACGGCCATTAGGGTTGTAGCTTGAGGCTACACTCAGAGGGAAAGAGATTACCCTTAAGTCTCCGAAGAGACGTGTAATGTTTCATAACATTCTAGGAGGTATCAGTCTCCACTGAATGAAAACAATACACGAGGGTAACCGGGGAAAGTCTGAACGTATAGTAAAACGTCTAGGTAAGGTTACCTAGGCTATACGAGATCTCGGTTACCTAAATCACCGAAACTCTAACTATACGATCGACAGAGAAAAGGGGAAAACAAAAATTATGCACATAATCGAAACTTTACAAGAATAATTGCCTATATAGCTAAATAATTAAAATAATTAAATAAAGCTATTAAAAACTTGAAGTCGTTCTGCTATCTAAATAACACATGCCTAACGAACGACGGCGCCATGGCGCCTCTAGAAACTGGCCTAGCTCTTAAACACAATACAATACTCTAATTTCATTGTGAAACAGGAGCTAAAATATACTCATAGTAAAGACCCGATACTCAAGTTTCCAGAGGCGGAAGAAGATGGAGAAAGCATAATAATAATCCTGTAAAACGATCGAAAAGTTAGATCACCAGGAAATATCACCGAGCGAGATCGGTACAAAAAAAGGAATGTCCACCGTCGTGGGAATGGCGCTATTTTATTCCCAATAGTATTACGAGAGCGGGGAGAGCCTTAGGACGGCTCCCTTTTGCCACATCCTCCTCAAAGCCAAAACGCTGTTTGGGGTGCAGATTGCTATGGAGGCGTGTCAAGAATGCGTCCGCTGATATTATGCGATATCTTTTGGAGATATTTTAAAGATATTCGCGCCACGAGTTAGAATTCTGGATACCTAAAGGTAAAATTCTCTGGGAATATCACTGTAGAACATATATCCCCTAGGAAGCTACTTTAAGGAACTTCCATCACGACGACATGGCTTGAGCCCCCCCAACGAAAAAAAAAAAAAAAAAAAAATATATATATATATATATATATATATATATATATATATATATATATATATATATATGCATATATATATATATATATATATATATATATATATATATATATGTGTGTGTGTGTGTGTGTGTGTGTGTGTGTGTGTACGTGTGTGAGAGAGAGAGAGAGAGAGAGAGAGAGAGAGAGAGAGAGAGAGAGAGAGAGAAAGAAAGGTATGAATACTGTATTTTCTAAAGATTATGAAATTTCTTTTGGTCATCTGAATTTAATCAAAAGTGATTTTAAAGTACACACAGAAGGGTTTAACTGAAGTTCTATGAACAAAGCGTGTCGTGTTTGAGTGAATTGCTTCAATATGGAAGCATTATTAAATTTACGTCTCTCTGTTTTAGAACTGAGCGTTTTAAAGTTGGACATAAGATTTTATTATTTCCTTGTTTGAGTTATTTTCATAGCATCATTTTCTTCGAAAGGACACCTATAGCTTTGCAATTCAGATCATTGACAAAAATTGGAACAAAAGATACACTTACACTTACACAAAAGAAGAAAATGAAGATCCTTAACTATTTGAGTGCGAATAATAACTAATCTTTTCACCTGCAGATATTGGTGCAATTGTGAATAGAATATAAATTTAGATTCTAGAAATAACATGTACGTTGAAAATTATTATTTTTTTTAATTTTTTTTTTGGGGGGGGAAATATCATGTTTGAATAATTTATTAAGTTCGGCTTATCACTCTCTTATGATAAACAGAAAAATAAACGTGTTTTCTACTAACTAGGACTTTCATTTTCCTGTATGATATGACCATCTCTCTCTCTCTCTCTCTCTCTCTCTCTCTCTCTCTCTCTCTCTCTCTCTCTCTCTCTCTGGAAATCTTTTTCATACCTTTTTTTTCTATTTTTAATGTCAGGTCAATTCAACTGTGAAGAAGAGGAAATCTCATAAATATTTCTGTGATGTTCAACAGATGAAGATGGTTTACTACACCTACCTCTAAAGAAACTCCTTTTCCTCGACCGAGTCTTCTCCTCTGAATTATAATTTCCTGTATATACTCCATGTATAAGTATGGACGGACAAATAAAACTAAGTCAAATCAAATTTCATTTATTGAATTTGGGTACGACTGTTCGTATAGCACTCGGACGTTGCTGGTACGACTGTTCGTATAGCACTCGGACGTTGCTGAAACACGATGTCTTTACTTAGGGCATTTAGACTCTTTATACATACACCATTACATTTAAACAATCATGATAGCTACATTTTGCTGATCAAAACAAAAAGCTTAATAACATCAATTTAATTTCTTGTTTGTTTTATAAAAGCTTGTCCGTTCAGTCCAACGTCCGAAGCTGAATGACTTGTTCACCGCCTAAGACCAACCGAGCAAAACTTACTGACACGCCGCCTACTGGACATTCCATCCATCAAGGAAATTCATTTTCCTCTTATTCATAAATTCAAACGTGGAAAATCACCTTTCCTGTATATACTCCATGTCTCAGTATGGACGGACAAATAAAACTAAATCAAATCAAATTTCATTTATTGAATTTGGGTACGACGGTTCGTATAGCACTCGGGCGTTGCTGAATATAAAGAACGGGGGCCTTCGTTTGTAATGAATAAATGTTAAACATGTTTGGATCAGCATTATAATGAACAAATACAATACTTCTACAAGCCAAGACTTAGAGATACTTTTAACATTTCATCGATACTATCTTTCACATAACCGTCTTTTGCAGTTTCGCTAGCCCAGCGACCATGTCGTTTAAACATACGATCTTTGACACCGTTGTTAGCTGCTGCGGTGGCTCCTCCAGATCTTAAAGAACGAACACAATACTTTCTCACATCTGACACATGAGGCTTCAATGCATTTATGAATATGTCACGAAGATTTGTGTAGGACATCATTTTCTTCACATTTCTCACCTTATGTCCAGTTTTTGTAGCACGTAGATTACAAAACAAGTAATCATCACCATTCAAGTTTGCCCATTATATTAATTTCACAGTGTTATCTACAGGACAAATTGTTGTTCCTGTTTTTGCAATCATTAACCAAGAACCATCTCTATATTTGTCAGTCTTGCTGCCTTCCATGAAAATGGCCATATAAGTATTATGAAATACAATGTTAGATATCAAAATACTTAACATTTCACGACTTCTCAAAAATCCATAAAAGCCTATCAAAAATGCACAAATTGTTCTCTGATTTTTTATATTATTGTATACGTATAGTCTGTTGTACAAAGAGGTAATGATATGAGCATTAATCGGCTCTTTTTTAACGACTGGTTTCCCCAAAACTCTTTTGGCCGCTTCTAAAATATTTTCAACTAACTTTGAATTCGTTGGAGAATATAGACCGTTAATGTCATGGTACCATTTAATTGCATAGAAAGCAGCAATAACTGGACTAGGTGAATTTACAGAGTGAATTAAAGAAGCCAAATATTTCGCTACTATGAAAGATTTGGCGGGCAAAGCGTCTCCACTTCCCAAGCCGTTGCATGATACACATTTCTGAAAGCGCACAAACGCTCCATGATATTTTGAACTGGTAGAATCTGCCCTTGATTTCTTCAACAAATCCGGAAGTGGGTGCACTTTTCCCGCCATCACTTCTGGGAGCTGATCAATTTTGGTCTTATGGATCTGAAAAACACACGTAAAGTCGATGGTTAATAAAACTGAAATTGGACATAACTTCAATATAACTGCGCCTCCGGAATACTGCTTGCGCTCTCAACCTCAATTACGGCAATACTGCCTTGTTATAACTGCTCCTCCGCAATACTGCTTGCGCACTCAAGCACGGCAATACTGCATTTATTTGTATAATACTTTTTTTAAATAAAACTGCGCTCTCGCAATACTGCTTGCGCTTCCAAACACGGCAATACTGCCTTAATTTATATTATAATTTCTGAAATATTACTGCACCTAAGCAATACTGCGTGTGCTTCAATTACCACTGACTATTTTGCATCTCCGTCTTTAAAGTTATGTTTTGAATGCAGTATCAAGTTAGTCAATTTTCATAAAACCAAAAGTTAGACACAGTGTAATTTTTATACAAGCAGTTCCGTACGAGGGACGTAGCCTCACATTCGCCGCAAATATAATATTGACTAACTTATTGAAGAAAAATCAACTTTCAGGGCCAACATACGGAAATTCAAATCAATATTTCCAAACATACCTTTTCCACTCCTACTTGACAAATAATTCTCTCTGTTAATTGGTAAATCGAACCAATCAACTACCTCTGGTATAAATGACCCTGTTGGACAAAGAAATGGCCAAACCAAAGCTGATTTCCAGCAAGGCAAAACAAGAACACCAGCAGCTTTGTCAAAGGTCATTTTCTTGATAACCTGTGTAATGACAGTGATTGGGGGAACAAATAATCCGAACTTTCCTCCCCAATGTTCTGAGAAAGCGTCTATACCGTTACACGTGGGACTCCAATATCTTAAATAATACGAATTCAGTTTCGCATTATGTTCGGAAGCGAACCAATCAAAATGTGTATTTCCTAATCTAGCCTGAATCATATCAAATATTTTAAATGAGATACCCCAGTCATCAATGTCTATAATCTTTGACCGATAATCTGCTTTTTCATTCATTGTTCTAGGAATCCATTCCATTTCCAACAAAATAGACTTTGCAATACAAAATCGAAAAATATCAATAGCTATACTTTGCAATTCCACCTTCATAGAAAGTTTTGATACGATCGCTTCAACCCCTTGATTGTCAGTAAACCATATCACCCTCTGACCAGTCAGAATATGATCTAACGACTGTAAAACACGATAAACAGCTACCAATTTTCGCCATGTCGAAGACTTAAGACTTTCTTCAATGGACCATGTACCATATGAAATACCGGCTTTCGCACTGACTGCATAGCCAGAAAACCCTGTACTACTAGCGTCAGAATACACAATTTTTGAGCATTGAAAAGACACATTGATATGTTTTATATTCAGTTCCGACAGAGATATTTGCCAGAATTCTAGTTGTCTCTTACTTGCATCAGAAATTTTTATATACTGATCCCAGTGACTAGCAGCGAGTACGTCAATACTTAAATTCCGGGTCATTATTTGAGAAACTTTTCCTATGACAACACTCACTGAAATAATTTGACCAATACAGTTCGCTACTTTCTTAACATGAACGTACCTGTGTACTTTAATACTATTCAATATTTCTGAAATCGTACTGATACACTTAAGTATTCTTCGATCAGGGATGAATATCGAACTGTTTCCGGAATCAAGCATCACGCCTAAAAACTCCAGAACCTGAGTGGGTGACCAGATACATTTCGTTGCATTCGGGATAAATCCCGATGACAACAGATCATTTTTTTATATGCTGGCTACATTTAATTGCGCCATCAAGAGATTGCGAACAACCGTATCCATCATCTAAGAACATGGTGACAAACCTTCCCTCACCGCGCCATTTCTTCAGAAGCGGTCTTGTCAACTTTGTAAACATATAGCAGGCGCTTGAAATTCCGAAAGGGAGAACATTAAACTTGTAAAAATTAGTCTTTCCTTCCCTATTTATTCAAGAAAACCCAAGGTATTCTGTGTGAGGCTCATAGATGTCAACAAAAATTATAAGCGCTGGTCAAATCAAACTTAATTTGATAACCCTTACTTTTAAATGATAATAATGCAATTTTAATATCTTCATATTTTACAGGTTGTTTCCACAAATGCTTATTCACTTCTCTTAAATCAAGAATAAGTCTTTTACGTTTAGAATTTTGAATGGAAACAGTCAACGGATTTACAACAAGGGGGGGGGGGGGGTTCGCAAACTGATATTAGTGCTCTATCTACTAGATCTTGGATAGCTTCTGAAACAAAATCAAATTCCAACAAAGCAGGTTTATTGTTTTTACAAAATGTTCTCGAAGGTTTCGAATACAAAGATAACTTATAGACTTTTTCTATTACGTCGAGTACAAAATCACTCGAGCCAATTGACCTCCAAAATTGAATGTTTCTTTAACCTACCCCTTACTATTATACTTCTCTGTCCCTGCTCATATTCATAAAAATCATGGGTAAATCTATTATAGTCAAAATAGTCATCTTCTAACAAGTCTGTTGACACCTACGGTTTACTTCCTTGCTGGCCCACCAGTTGCCTGCTCCCCGCCGGCAATGGCTGCTCCGAAAAGGGTTGCACTTCTGGAATAGGGACAATTCCGCCGGAAGTGTGAGAACTCCCCACAAGCAAAACAGGGTCCTGGAGCGACGAAGCCGGAACTTCCGGTGTTGAAACTATTGGTGATCGTTTGGCCACGAAAAAACCTGCCTCTTCCAACCGGACCGGATCCATATGGTTTGTGACCGGAAACGCCTGAACCCCAATAATTGTTTCCGGCAGTAGAGTCAAACGACCGCCGAGAACCGCCTCGGGGATAACTTCGAGTCTTCTGCTTTTTCAGCGCCCTGCTCTCAGCCTTGTACATTTTAGATTCATCCTCGCTGTCGGACGCAACAGGATTTGTTTCGTACTGCCTGACAGTTTCCCATCCGCCTGCTGATGTATCGGCAATTCTAACAAGTTTATTCCTTTTATGTACTTTGTCTCTAATTTCCTCAAGCCGTTCTCTCACATAGTCCAATTTTCCGTTTTCTACGCCCCAAAGGCACTGGGTAATTGCATCTTCAAGTTCACTATTAAACTCATATTGGTGTATGTTTCCAAGAAATTTCCATGACAAGTCCTTTTCAGTTTTTAATTTCTTCACTTCAGTGGCAACGGTTAATGAATTGCCTTGCACATCTCTCTTTAAGTTCAAAAGTTCTGCCAAAATGTTATTCAATTGAACTTGAATACCAGAGTCACTATCATCATTGCTTGCCATTTTAAGCTGTGTAAAAGATTTTCCACGCCTTTGTATATATAATAACCGGTGTTATAAAAGCTTGTCCGTTCAGTCCAACGTCTGAAGCTGAATGACTTGTTCACCGCCTGAGACCAACCAAGCAAAACTTACTGACACGCCGCCTACTGGACATTCCATCCATCAAGGAAATTAATTTTCCTCTCATTCATAAATTCAAACGTGGAAAATTACCTTTCATGAATATCGGAATAATTCGCTTGGTAATATTATTCTTTATAGTTAACTTTCTTTTTTAGTCCCAATTTTTCATCGTCGTCTTTTTTTTATCATTACAAAATGTCCATACCATTTTTATGGAAAATATATGCAATAGATACTTAGCCAGTATTTCTCTATTACTCAAGTTTCTTACGTAGTGTTATATAAGACCTTAATTACATCCGCAAACAAAATGGAAAGAGGTTATGTTTTACCTCTTGTTTGAGAGTTTTTGTATTTTTGTTTATGCATTTGTTTGTGTGTGTTTGTTAGTTAACACCTTCCATTTTAATGGAGGGAGAGAATGAGAGAGAACTCATGTATACAAATAGATAGATATATAGACAAGTACATATATAGAGATAGATATTTTAATTGTTCAGTTAGTTTATCAAGAGAAAAAAATATATTGGGTTTAATTGACAATGAAGCATCCGGTAACTTTTTAGATTTGCATACTTCAAGAATATTAATAATAATAATAATAATAATAATAATAATAATAATAATAATAATAATAATAATAATAATAATAATAATAATAATAATAATTTAATTATTTTACTATTAAAAATAAGTGAATGTAGATGGGTGGAATAACTCCGTCTCCGTTTCCTTCACAAATACTCAGACCCAAAGACAACGACGCCAACACATTCCACACAACCAAAACACAAATTCAATGCATCTATTCCTTTCAAGTATCGCTCATTTCCCCGAGACCTTTCCTGTAAGAATGGTGTATCTTGAACGTCTTTTCTCTCGTTGAATTCTCTGGCTGCAGACGGTGAAGGAATTTCAGAGCTCTTTCTCGGATATGTCCCAATCTTTTCCCGGTGATGTTTTTGGACGACCTGTCTTATACACTACTCCTTGGTCCTTTTTTGAAGTGACGACGACTCCAGAAATTTCCTTTTCACTTAGTTTCGCGCAGGAAATTCAATTAGGTTTAAACTTTCCAGGTTTCTCTCTTGAGTTGAGATGCCATGTATGAAATTCTTTTACATTTCACTTGCTTCTATGCTGTGTTATTGTTTGTTTAAAATCATTATTTTATATCTGTTTTGTACATTGCAATTTTATTTATCAATTCTAGCATATAACTTTTCCCTTTGTCAGTATTATCCTCTCACAGCAATTACCCTTAGTGCACGGGGGAAGAGAGACCAAGAAATAAATGAGAGAAAAACATGCCTCCGTTTTGCAGGCGATGCGTTGACATTTATAAAGAAAATAAAATGTCAGAAGAAACAGCGCCGAGGCAATTATCTTCGTGCGACGGACAAAGAACAAGGACATATGCTATATGATTTTCCTTTCTTTTTCATAATGTTTTTACTATACAATATTCTTCTCTTTTTTCAAATAAGTTAATGTCATGACCATCATTCATTTCTGAATTAATTAACAGAATATTTTCTGG
>NC_090729.1:51495577-51510577 GCF_036898095.1 Palaemon carinicauda
CTACGATGGTGAAGATTGGTTAATTTCAATGTGTGTGTGTGTGTGTGTGTGTGTGTGTGTTGCAAGAAGACAGATGAATGAAGGAAGCACCAACGTTGACCATCAATATATTTAATACCACACATCCCTATAAATAATAAAACTTATGAACATGAAAAATAGAATTGTCATTGACTTTTATCTTTCTTCGTGGCCAAGTGGTTTAGCCACTGTCTCTACAAGCTTGCCGAACCAGGGTTCGATTCCCGGCTGGTCAGAAGCTCTTATCTTTGTGTGATTTCGCCTGGGGCTCTGATCCCGAGGTCGTTATGAGAATCCAGACAATATATTAGCAAATATATATATGGCTTATTTGTATATATATATATATATATATATATATATATATATATATATATATATATATATATCTATATCTATATCTACATATATAGATATATGTATGTATAATATATATATATATATATATATATATATATATATATATATATATATATATATATATGTATATATATATATATATATGTATATATATATATATTCATATACATATATATATATATATATATATATATATATAATATGTATATTATAATGATAATAATATATATATATATATATATATATATATATATATATATATATATAGATATATATATATATATATATATATATATAAATATATATATATATATATATATATATATATATATATATATATATATATATATATACTGTATATATATATATATATATATATATATATATATACATATATATATATGAGTATATATACATATATACATGAGTATAAATATATATATATATATATATATATATATATATATATATATATATATATATATATATATATATATATATACATATATATATATATATATATATATATATATATATATATATATATATATATATATATATATGTATGTATATATATATATATATATATATGTATATATATATATATATGTATGTATATATATGTATATATATATATATATATATATATATATATATATATATATATATATATATATATATATGTGTGTGTGTGTGTGTGTGTGTGTGTTTATGCGTGTGTGTGTGTTGCAAGAAGACAGATGAATGAAGGAAGCACCAACGTTGACCATCAATACATTTAATACCACACATCCCTATAAATAATATATAATCTTAGTTAGATGAGAATAAAACTTATGAACATGGAAAATAGAATATTTACATTTATACATAAACTTCACTTTGCACTATTAGTCATGATGATTCTTAAATGTTTAGATTATCACGTACCAGGAATTGCACAACACAGGAAATATAGACTCCTTTTATATCAGGATAACCTGCTGCCAGTGAGCATGTTATAAAAGAAGTATTCCTTTTCGTGCAGACTGTTTCAATTAGTGTCCTGTTTGTTGGGTGGTCCTCTTCGCTCGAATACTATAACTATGAAAGTGTTGATTGAGGATGCTCCTAGTGGTACTCTAGTTGTCCTGGGAAACTATTTTTATAAGAAGCAAACACGCTTAGTGACATTTCTTAAAGGTATAATCTACAACCTCTTCATAAAAGTAACTTGCCAAGTTTAACTATCATACCTAAAGTAATTGTTAAGTGTTATATATTAACTCCCATCTTTTGTCTATGTCCCCATCGAAAAAAATTATAAAGTTTCACACTTTGTTTTCATTTGCTTTTTCCCTTTTCTCTTTCAATCTCTCGGATCTTCTAAGATGTTTAATAAAACTGTCATTTATTTTATCTTCGTTTTCTTTATCATTACTTATACTAAGTGGAGGCAATGTTTCTCTTTCTTCTCCATTTAAATTTATTTTATCGGTATCAATACCAAATTTCCTCAAGACCTCTTCCATATCAGGAATTTCAACCTTATCTTCATCGGCAATTCTAGCGGTTTGATTTGATATATCACTATTACTATTTACTCTACAAGACTTTAATGATCTGATATTGGCTCTGTGTATTACTTTAGATTCATACCCAACTAGTCGTATTCTGAACAGGCCACATTTGTCATCTAATATTTTTTCAATGACCCCTTCTTCACTCTTAAACCTATCCTGTAACTTTGTTTTCCCTATTACTTGGTTTTCTCTTATCAAGACCTTTGCCCTACCTTTAATTCATTGTCCCCAGACTGTTGCAACCTGCCTTTTGCTTTCGATGTCCAGTTCTTACGAGTGTTATGCCCTGCAATTTCCCATGCTTACCTCTGTATCTTCAATTGCTTATTAATCCATTCTTTATCTCTTGGTGTCACTCCGATATCTAAATCAGGGTCCCAACAGTCAATACTTAATTATGGTTCTTTACCAAATAAAAAAAAAGAAAAAATAATAAGGAGAATAGCCTGTTACTGAATAAGGGGTTGAGTTATAAATTGAGATTAGTGACTGCAGATATAAAGGCCATTTTTGCTTTATTTCCTCATCCACTGTTCGCAATAAACAGTATATTGTTCTGTTTGCCCGTTCTGTCTGGCCTTTTCCCTGCAAATGGTAAGGAGACGTTAGAGATTTTGAGATATCAAAGATTTTACGAATTGACCGAACCAAACTGCTTTCAAAAATTTTACCTTGGTCAGAATGTAGTCTTTCTGGAATGCCAAATTTATAAAATACCTCGTTGACCAAAATTTGGGCTACAGTGGTTGCCTTTTGGTCTTTAGTAGGTAACGCTAAACATATCCGTTAAAACAAGAAGGTGCTCTTTACCCGTTGAAGATTTCTCAACAGAACAGAAGTCCATTGTGATAAGTTCAAATGGTCTGCTGGTTTCAATGTGAACTGGAGTAGTTTTAAAACCCGGCATCTCCTCCTGTGGTCAAACACACTAAGTAATTTTGAATATATTCCCTAACAAAACCCCTAATATTTGGGTCAATAAACTCTCTCTGTTAAAACTTTCTCTGTTCTATCTATTTCTTGGTGACCAAATTTATCATAGAGTTCCAACTGTAGAAATAGTTGATTGGAGAATGGTAATTGCATTCATGGGAAATAGTCGAATTGACTAGTTAGGCCATTCTTACTTTCTGTTTTGTTTTGGTGTTCGGTCATTCAAGCTGACCCTGTTGATGCAAGAGGAAGCTTTTCCTCTTTAATTATCTTATCTGAAGAGTAGAGATTCTTCAGTTGAAGTTCCACCTTTAGTTGGGCAGTTCAATTTGTTTTTGGACGATATTGGTATAATGCGAACTAAAGGTCGGATTGACATAAATACTACTTTAAATTTTGATATTGTCAATCCTATTCGTGTGGACAAGAAGCATCATTTGACTTGGTTGTTGATTTATTATGCCCATTGTAAGTCTATACATATGGGTTTGCAATCCACTCTTAGTTTTTTGTGCATGCATGGTTTGTGGGTTGTAAAGGCCAGGAAAGCAGTTTTGTCTGTCCTTAAGGATTGTATTGTATGCAAGCGTTATAATGCTAGTCTGACAGCGCCGAGTAAGGCTGTGAACTCAAAGGCAGGTTGGAAACGACTGAGTTATATTATTGTAGAACATTCTCCTTATATAAAAAACCTCAAGGCAACAGGACATAACAAGTTCACAAGAAAGACAATATTACAGAGGAAAAACTAGACATGAATTTTCATGTTCGTTTTAGTGCGAGGGAAGAGCGAAGATACAAGCATAATACATACAAAAGGAATTATGTACAATTGTGTGAAACACGGTTGGTACATGGCTCCCCCCCTAAAAATGACATACTGTACATGTTAAATAGGGCGCCCTGATCTAGAGAGGCGAACTGTAGGCGGGTCATCTGGCAGAAGATAAGCAGGTTTTAGACGATCAATGGAGACCCAGTCTTCTTTGCCCCGAATGTTTAGGAGGAATGCTTTCGGACTGCGTTGGATCACAAGGAAAGGGCCCGTGTAAGGGGGCGTTAGTGGTGGCTTGCTGGTGTCGTTGCGCAGGAAGACGTGCGTTGCAAAGTGTAAGTCCGTTGGTATGTGATGCTTCGCTGGGGGCTTTTAAGTCTGGCGGCACGGAATAAATTTTCCCAAGACGTGACGTATGCGCTGGAGATCGTCGGAGGAGGTTGTAGAAGGAAAAAATTCGGCAGGGACGACCAACGGATCGCCATACACCATTTCTGCTGCCGAGACGTCGAGGGCGTTTTTAGGAGTGGTCCTTAGTCTATGGAGGACCCAGGGAAGCTGAGTAACCCAGTTGCAATCCTTGCAGCGGGACATCAAAGCTGCTTTGAGGGTGCGATGAAAACGTTCAACCATTCCATTGGCAGCGGGGTTGTAGGCCGTTGTCTGATGTAGGGTGATGCCCAGGAGATTTGCTAATGATATCCACAATTGAGAGGTGAAGGTGGTTCCCCTGTCAGAAGTAATATGCTCAGGGATACCGAATCTTGAAATCCATCCAGAGAGTAAGGCAGATATACATGAGGCGGACGTTGCAGTTTCCATGGGAATTGCTTCAGGCCAACGAGTGGAACTGTCGATGACGGGAAACAGGTAACGATGTCCTTGTGATGTGGGTAGGGGGCCTAAAACGTCGACGTGAATGTGTGCGAAACGACGCTGAGGTTGAGGAAAGGTGCCCACTCCTGAATCCGTGTGTCGATGTACTTTGGAAGTTTGGCAAGAAGTACAGGCGCGGACCCAATCCTTAGCATCCTTAGAAATGCCGTGCCAAATGAACTTTGCCTTCAGCAGCTGTGCAGTAGAATGGCACGAGGGATGTGAAAGGCCGTGGATGAAATCAAACACCTGTCGGCGCATGGGAGCAGGAATCCAAGGTCGCGGTCTACCAGTACTGACGTCACAAAGGAGGGTGGTGTTGGAGTCTTCGAGGGGAAAATCTTCCCAACGGAGGGACATGCAGGATGTCCTACAAGCTTGATACTCTGGATCCTGTCGTTGGGCTTCAGCCAGGGCGTTGTAATCCAATCGCAGTTGAACGGCAGCCAACATGTTTCTTGACAGGGCATCGGCAACGGGATTCATTTTCCCAGGGACGTATTGGAGGGTGCAATTGTATTCAGCCACGGCGGAGAGATGTCGGCGTTGACGGGCGGACCAGGAGTCAGAGTGTCGAGTGAAGGCGTGCACCAGAGGCATGTGGTCTGTGCGAATGACGAAGGGCGTACCTTCTAAGAAATGGCGAAAGTGACGGACAACCAAGTGCACCGCCAGCAATTCTCGATCGAAGGTAGAATAACCCGATTCTGCCTTGGACAGTTTTCTGCTGAAGAAGGGCAATGGGCGGGGCGAGCCTTTGACCACCTGCTCGAGTACTGCACCAATAGCGACGTCGCTGGCATCGGTGGAGAGAAGGAGAGGGGCGTGTGTTATAGGAAAAGTAAGAGCCGCAGCAGTTGATAGGGCCTTCTTTGCATTGCAGAAGGCTGCTTCTTGAAGGGGACCCCACTTCAGGTCCTTTGGCTTACCCTTGAGGTAGGCGTAGAAGGGAGCAAGAGTGGCGGCAATGGCTGGCAGAAAACGGTGATAATAGTTGATCATGCCCAAGAATTTCTGCAGAGCTTTGACGGTCGAGGGTGCGGGGAAATTCTGAACGGCTGCTACCTTCTCAGGGAGGGGATGGACTCCTTCAGGAGTGATACGGTGCCCTAAGAATGACACTTCGTTGGCGCCAAAGGTACACTTGTCGTACCGGACTACAAGGCCGTTTTGTTGCAGGCGGTCGAGCACGATGCGCAGGTGACGGAGGTGTTCCTCTTTTAAGGAGGAGAACACAAGTATGTCGCCCACATAACATACACAGAAAGGGAGGTCCCCTAAGATGCCATCCATGAGACGTTGAAACGTTGCCCCAGCATTACGAAGACCAAAAGAGGAGTAATTGAAGGTGTATGTGCCAAACGGAGTGGTGATGGCGGTCTTGGGGATGTCTTCTTGGTTCATAGGCACCTGATAATACCCCTTCAGGAGGTCGAGCGTAGAGAAAACCTTCGCTTTGTGCAGGTAGGAGGTTACATCGGCAATGTTTGGGAGGGGGTAGTGATCCAGTTCTGTTTGCATGTTCAGGCGCCTGTAATCCCCGCACGGACGGAGTGAGCCGTCTTTCTTCAGAACGATGTGTAAGGGTGATGACCATGGGCTGGAGGCCTTTTGGCAAAGGCATCCGTGGGTGCGCTGATGCGAAGAGCGAGGTTAGAGGGGGCGGGTTGAAGAGGTGTCGACAAGTACGAGTCTGCATAACCAATCGTCGGTGGGCGACATCGACCAGAAGGTGGAAATGAGAGAGGAAATCCGCATTGAGGATTGGCATTGTGACGTCAGCAACGAGAAAATTCCAATTGAATTTACCGTTTCCGAACGATAATGTGAGGTTCTCGTAACCGTAGGTGGGTATCGCAGATCCGTTGGCAGCTACCAAGCGGACGTCGGCAGATGTAGACAGACTACGTTGTGCCTTGAAGAGTTTCCTTGGCAAAAGAGAACGACAAGCTCCCGTGTCTACCAAAAATCGCACGCCCGTTCCTGCATCCTGTAAAAAGAAAAGATTAGAAACATGGGAGGCCACCGCCACAAGCGATGGCCTACTTACACGTTTTTTTGGCCACTGACAATCTTTGGCACATTTCTTCATGGTTGCCCCGAATCTGAAGTGGTAGTAGCAAAACTGCGGCGGATGGGAGGTAGTAAGTGGCTATAGAAGTCGTTCGTTGGGGCGCGAGCAATTGGTGGGTGGTGGGCGGCTTTGTCGCCGCTTCGGCACGTCACGGGGTAGGCGTGTATGTCCTACAGCATTCATGTCAGCTTCAGTTGACGTTGAATAGGCATCCTCGTCGTCAGGGGTGGAGGCGTTGATGGAGGTCTTGAAGTGGCTGTCCATAAGGGCGTCGGCTTTGGTCATCAAGTCCTTTATGGGTAAACTATCGGCATCGGGTATGGCAGCGCGTACAGGTTCAGGTAAACGGCATATCCAAAGGACACGGAGTAGGTTCACCTCACGAGGAGAGCCGTCTGCGGCAGGTTGAAGGCGAGCGATACTGGTCATTTCCCTGAGGGCAAGCGAAGCCCTTTGGTCCCCCAACGGTTGTTGCGAGAGCTGAAAAAGCTTTGCTATACGGGCGGCTGGCGACGGCGAGTACTGCTGCAGAAGGTATGTTTTGAGGGCGTCATATGCTTTTGGGGTGTCTCCTTGTTCACAAAGCCAGTCGGATATTTCTGGGAAGGTGTCCTCGGGTATCGCCGCGAGAACATAATCCGCTTTGGTGGTTGAGCGAGTCACGTCCCTGATACGAAAGTGGACTTCAGCACGTTGAAACCAAGCAAACGCTTCTCTGCTGGCGAACAGTGAAAGTTTCAATGGGGCGGCCGCGGTGCCAACTGCTGTAGCAGAGTCCGTCTCCGTCATAGTACCAACGATGGAGGGGCGAGGGAGGGGGGGTGGAAGGCAGTGGGAGCGAGTCGACTTCCGGGGTCACCAATGTGACGGCGCCGAGTAAGGCTGTGAACTCAAAGGCAGGTTGGAAACGACTGAGTTATATTATTGTAGAACATTCTCCTTATATACAAAACCTCAAGGCAACTGGACATAACAAGTTCACAAGACAGACAATATTACAGAGGAAAAATCAGACATGAATTTTCATGTTCGTTTTAGTGCGAGGGAAGAGCGAAGATACAAGCATAATATATACAAAAGGAATTATGTACAATTATGTGAAACACGGTTGGTACACTAGCACAGTGAAGTACCCATCTCCTTCTTCGCTTCCTTCTTCCAGGGTTAATTTGAGTGTGCCTTTTGCTCATACTAGTGTGGATTATACAGGCCACTTATGGTTGAGGGAGAAAAATGGAGAAAAAATTTAAGGTGTACATTCTTATTTTCACTTGTTTCAACACAAGAGCTATACATTTGGAAGTTGTTCAGTCTATGTCAACCTCAGAATTTATATTGTCTTTCATTAGATTTGCTAATAGGTTTGGTGTTCCTGTCGCTGTTTATTCTGACAATGCCAAATCCTTTGTTCAGGCTAGTAATATAATTGAACAGTTAACTACTACTTCTGAGTTTGAGGAGAAGTTTAGGGGCGCTTAAATTTCTCAGAAGACTATCCCTGTGTACGCAGCCTGGTATGGTGCTGTTTGGGAGAGATTAATTAAAACAGTGGAGCATTGCCTTTTTAAAACTCTTGGTAGATATACTCCTTCATTTTCTGAATTTGTCACTTTCATCTCTAACATTCAGAAAATTTTGAATAACAGTCCTTTAACTTATAGATCTTGTGAAAATGAGTTAGATATAATTTTTCGTAATCATTTCTTGGTTGGCAGATTTATTCCTTCTTTAATGTTTGGTGATTCTGAACAAGTTCCTGAGTGGGAGTATGGTGAGGAAGATGAGTATTCTTAACATTCTTGCTCGTACTTTGGAAACTAGGGATGGACTTTACGAAAGCTTTAACCCTGGAACGGTACGGTGGGTCGTCCGCGACCCCAAGCGTAAAAAAAAAAGAGGTTTTTCTCACGTGACTCACCCCCGTGACTGAATTTGTGGGTGATCGACCTGCAGTAGGTGTCTCGCCTACACGCTCTAGTAGTGTCCAGATGTGCATTGCTGTAGCTGTACTCCTTCCTCGATTTCTGAGACGCGTCGGGGTCGAGCGCGACCGAGTTTACCCTTCTAAGGTAATTTGCATAATTATAAAAGTTATTACGTATTATGAAATTGTCGTAAAATGGTGCAACTTGTATAGGTTATCAGTTGTGGAAAGTCTTGGTGGATTGTTTGGCTACCATGTGCATGATTTTTTTTTTTTTAGTTGAAATTTAGTTCATTACCACGAGGACCATTTTACCGCGAGTGCCCCTTTTTCATTTTTTTTCTTTTTTTTGCCAAGTCATTTTTCCGTAAGATATTGCCAAATAGTGTCGGAAAACTTTTGCTTTTTTAGTGTTGGAAAGTGTGTCTAGATGATCTGGCTACCCATGCGTGGCTTTGTTTTTGTCAGATACGACGTAGTTATTGGTATATGGGGTATTTAACTGCGGTTGCCAGTTTCTGTTTTTTTTCAATATTTGTAAAAATTTACTACGTAGTAAGGAATTGCCGTATATTATTGATTTTTTTTCATGTTTATGTGTTAGAAAGTGTGCCTTGATGGTTGGGCTAACACGTACATGTCTTTTTTTTTTATCTGAGATGCCGTATATTAGAATGTTGGGCATTTTACCGCGAGTGCCCCTTTTTCATTTTTTTTCATTTTTTTTGCCAAGTCATTTTTCCGTAAGATATTGCCAAATAGTGTCTTAAAACTTTTGCTTTTTTAGTGTTGGAAAGTGTGTCTAGATTATCTGGCTACCCATGCGTGACTTTGTTTTTGTCAGATACGACGTAGTTATTGGTATATTGGGTATTTAACTGCGGTTGCAAATTTCTGTTTTTTTTTCAATATTTGTAAAAATTTACTACGTAGTAAGGAATTGCCGTATATTAATGATTTTTTTTCATGTTTATGTGTTAGAAAGTGTGCCTTGATGGTTGGGCTAACACGTGCATGTCTTTTTTTTTATCTGAGATGCCGTATATTAGAATGTTGGGCATTTTTCCGCGAGTGCCCCTTTTTATTTGTTTTGCATTTTTTTGCTTAGTCATGTTACCGTAAGGAATTGGCAAGTAGTGTCGCAAAACTTATATTTTTATAGTGTTGGAAAGTGTTTCTAGATGATCTGGCTACCCATGCCTATTTTTTTTAGCCAGATATAGCGTATATATAGGTATGTGTTCGATTTTCCTGTGATTGCCATTTTTTCGTTTTTTCCCATTTCTTTCAAAATTACTACGTACTAAGGAACTATCACAGAGTAATGATTCATTTAGATGTTTATTTGTCGGAAAATGTGCCTTGATGGTTTGCCTAGCACGTGGCTGAAATTTTTTTTTCTGAAATGCGTATAATAAAATGTTGGCCATTTTTCCGCGAGTGCCCCTTTTTATTTGTTTTGCATTTTTCTACTTAGTCATGTTACCGTAAGGAATTGGCAAGAAGTGTCGCAAAACTTATATTTTTATAGTGTTGGAAAGTGTTTCTAGATGATCTGGCTACCCATGCCTATCTTTTTTTTTAGCCAGATATGGCGTATATATAGGTATGTGTTCGATTTTCCTGTGATTGCCATTTTTTCGTTTTTTCCCATTTCTTTCAAAATTACTACGTACTAAGGAACTATCATAGAGTAATGATTCATTTAGATGTTTATTTGTCGGAAAATGTGCCTTGATGGTTTGCCTAGCACGTGGCTGAAATTTGTTTTTTCTGAAATGGCGTATATTAGAATGGCCTTTTATCCGCGAGTGCCCCTTTTTATTTGTTTTGCATTTTTTTGCTTAGTCATGTTACCGTAAGGAATTGGCAAGTAGTGTCGCAAAACTTATAATTTTATAGTGTTGGAAAGTGTTTCTAGATGATCTGGCTACCCATGCCTATCTTTTTTTTTAGCCAGATATGGCGTATATATAGGTATGTGTTCGATTTTCCTGTGATTGCCATTTTTTCGTTTTTTCCCATTTCTTTCAAAATTACTACGTACTAAGGAACTATCACAGAGTAATGATTCATTTAGATGTTTATTTGTCGGAAAATGTGCCTTGATGGTTTGCCTAGCACGTGGCTGAATTTTTTTTTTTTCTGAAATGCCGTATATTAGAATGTTAGCCATTTTTCCGCGAGTGCCCCTTTTTATTTGTTTTGCATTTTTTTGCTTAGTCATGTTACCGTAAGGAATTGGCAAGTAGTGTCGCAAAACTTATACTTTTATAGTGTTGGAAAGTGTTTCTAGATGATCTGGGTACCCATGCCTATCTTTTTTTTAGCCAGATATGGCGTATATATAGGTATGTGTTCGATTTACCGGTGATTCCCATTTTTTCGTTTTTTCCCATTTCATTCAAAATTACTACGTACTAAGGAACTATCACAGAGTAATGATTCATTTAGATGTTTATTTGTCGGAAAATGTGCCTTGATGGTTTGCCTAGTACGTGGCTGAAATTTTTTTCTTTTCTGAAATGCCGTATATTAGAATGTTGGCCATTTTTCCGCTAGTGCCCCTTTTTATCTGTTTTGCATTTTTTTGCTTAGTCATGTTTCCGTAAGGAATTGGCAAATAGTGTCGCAAAACTTGTATTTTTATAGTGTTGGAAAGTGTTTCTAGATGATATGGCTACCCATGCCTATCTTTATTTTTAGCCAGATATGGCGTATATATAGGTATGTGTTCGATTTTCCTGCGATTGCCACTTTTTCGTTTTTTCCCATTTCTTTCAAAATTACTACGTACTAAGGAACTATCACAGAGTAATGATTCCTCTAGATGTTTATTTGTCGGAAAATTTTGTTTACTTCTTTTTTGATTGAATATCATCAAATTTTTTTAGCTAAAATATTATATTGTTTTACATTTTTTTTTTATTTTATTTCCCTTCAAAAAATTTTTTTTGGGTCAGAATTTTAATTTTATAGTCGTAAAATAATCGACAATTATCCAGCAACTCACCATACAATTTTTATGCATATCCAAGAATAATTAGATTAGTAAATAACACCTTGAAATTGACATACCCTTCCTACATTTCAAGTGGCAGATTAGGGAGTCTGAGTCAGTGTGGTTGGCGGCCATTTTGTGGACATATCCGAAGCGTAAGTTGCCCTATCTATATATATTCTTGTTCCCTATAGAATTTGTGATATTTTGGTGTATTTTTACCTGCATAAATATCATATTATATATTAAATATATGTATTTTTTTACGAAATTTCTAAGTACTCAAAAAATTACCTTTAGATATGGCCCCTGATATAAATGTAAATTAACAAAATAATGAAGATTTGTTTACATATTTCTATTTTAGGATAACATATGTTTATTCCCTAAAAAATAGCCACTTCCTATTTCATTTGGGTACCCAAAAAAATTCATGAAATTTGGACAAATCTTTTTAGCCAAAAAAAGTTACCCTTTTTTTCTCATTTCAGATCTTCATCTCCATGGGTCTGACTTCATCCAAAATACATCAAGATGTGTCCTAAACATTCAAGAATCAATTCCTAAAAGGATTTGTGTATATATGTATAAACTTTTTTTTATGAATTTTTATGTAAGGTCTTTTTTTTCTACTTAATTTTTTAAAATATTTATAATAAATAGTTTTTCTGCAGATGAGTAGTATTTATCTTTACAGTTGATTTAAGCATTCATTGAATTTTTTTTGGCAAAAGAAAAAAGGAGGTTACTGCAAAAACTGATTTTTCAAGAATTGTTTATGGCGTCGGGGTCGCGCGCGTCCGAGTATACCCTTAAAGGGGTGTCCGAGGAGCGTACCTATCCAGGGTTAAGGAAAGGTGGCTTTCTGAATATCTAATAAGTTTGAAAAGAAATGACAGATCTTCTTTTCAGCCTCCAAGAAAGCGGGAAAAAGGGGAAATTGCTCTCTTTAAATTACCTCCCAAATCTAGAACTTATTGGCCATTAGTTAGAATTGTTGAAACATTCAGTGACAACGAAGGGGTTGTACGTAGTGTTTGTATTGTTAAGCCTGATAAAACTGAAAGTGTAATTAATGTTAGTTTTTAATAACTTTAGAATTATATTCTGAACTTAATGATCCTAATTTATATGTTCAAACTGAACAAGAGGACAATGTTGGTAAGTTTGAGAAAGATGAAATACCTGACACTGGAACAGCTTTGCCGGGTGAAGTATCAACTAGGCCTACCCGTAGTATTGCTCTTGGCTCCAGAAACTTAATAAGAAGCTTAGCTCGGGAGGGTAGATTGTAAATAATGTTTCTTTTTTTTTATTTTTTATTTTTGTAAGTGTTCTTTTGTTGTCGAGTTAATCTGTCAAAATGGTTTTGTGTGTAACGACTTTTCTTTTGGTTGTTTGGGGAAGGTGTAGAAATAGTTGATTGGAGAATGGTAATTTCATTCATGGGAAATAGTCGATTTGACTAGTTTGGTCGTTCTTACTTTGTTTTGTTTCGGTGTTCGGTCATGGACGGAAAGTAAACTGAATGATTGCCATTTGTTAGTATTAAAAGTAATTTTTTTAACTTTCCCCTTTCTGTATTCTAATTGAATTAATTAATTAAATGTTAAATGCATTCCTTATAAGGAAACAGTTTTGATTTCCCGTCTTTATTTTTCAACGGTTGTTTGAGAGTTTCGAACAAAGGAAAGAAAACGGCAGATGATCACAAGTTTTGAATCAGACTGGAGGTCAGTCTCTGATCAGTGCTGGCCGCATCCAGTGAACAAGTGTTCTTTCCGTTAAAAATTTAACTATTAGTTCGAACCACAAGTTTATAGCAGCTCTATTTTGGTGCAGGTAAGATGAAAAATAAAGACTTGCCTTTATTGAATTTGAGTTAGATAATTCTAACACAACAAACACTTTTTTTCCGAACGCTTAATGGAACTGCTAACCTCCATTTTGATCTTTGGAATTCGTCGGTATCTACTTTCTAAATTATTTATTTTCTTATCTGTAAATTTTCTAATTCTCTCTTCCATGTGATTAATTCAGGTTGTAATTTAAGAGTCTCTGATTCTGCTGGTTCACCAAAAATCCATTTTCTAACAGCTGATGAAATAGGACATGTGTTTTGCTTGGTCTCTACATCCTCCCAGTCTAATATGTCCTGTGACATGATGACTCTGACGCAGTCACTTGTTATATAAGGTTCAATCTAGATATCATCACCATAAGGTTCTTCTGCTAAATCTGCAACTCATTTCTGCTCAGTGTGATCTAGCTTAGCTGAACTTAAGTTACTTAGAGGCCCATTATCTGTAAAAACAGTGCACCTACTTCCAATCAGATACTTCTTGAACTTCTCAGCCAATGGCCAATGCAGACCACATAATTCCAATTTCCTTGAGCTATAATTTCTCATGTTTCTCTCATACTTTCTTAGGGATCGACTAGCATAAGCTACTTGATGTAGCTTTTTGCCGCGTTTTTGTCAAAATACCTTCAAAACTTGCATCGATTTCTAAAGTAAAGTCCTTAACAAATTCAATTCTTTGCAATATGGGATCATTGATGAGAGATTGTTTTAATGTCTGAAATGCCTGTTCCTCTTTCTCCTGCCATTTATCCACAACTTTCTCGGTAGATTTTTTTTTTATTTTTCCCCTATAACAGTGTGTTGAGGGGTTTAGCAATTTGAGCAAATTTTTTTATAAAAAGCCTGTAGAAACTAAAGAACCCTAAAAAACCTCTCACCTCTTTTACAGTCTCTGGTCTTTTCCATTCTTCTACAGCCCTTACTTTCTCTGGGTCTGGACCAATACTGTCATTATTGATTATAAATCCTAAATATCTGACGTTAGTCTTCAGAAAATGACATTTATTCGGCTTTAACCTCAGGCCAAAATTCTTAACCTTTTTAATAATAATTCAACTTTTTCTAAATGTTCATCAATAGACTTTGTAAAGATAATAAGATCATCCAGGTGAATAAGTAAAAAATCATAAACAAAGTCTCCCAAAATGTTTTCCATACACCTCTGAAATGTAGCAGGGCTATTTGTGAGTCCCATTGGACACCTCCTGCACTGGTAATGACCCAAGGGGCAGAAAATGCTGTCTTATACCTGTCTTCTTTTTTCAATAAAATCTGATGATAACCTTGGGCCAAGTCCAAAGTAGAAAAGAAGTTACCCCCCTCTAATACGTCAGACTTACAGATATTCTCGGTAGAGGAAAAGCGTCCTTGATAGTTATCTTATTCAACTTCCGATAATCAATAGTTAACCTAAGTCCCCCTCTTTTCTTTTTTACCAAAACTATTGAGGCATCATAAGGGCTTTTACTTTCCTCAATAACCCCTCTTATTGTCAGATCCTCTAACAGTTCTTCGGCCTCTGGTATTAAAGCAGGGACAATTCGCCTGTATGCCAGTTTAATGTGAGTTTCATTTGTTAGTTTTATTTCGTGTTCCCATCCCTTTGCTGT
>NC_090729.1:51515577-51553077 GCF_036898095.1 Palaemon carinicauda
ATCCTTAAAATAACAAATTTCATAATTATATATTTACCCTTAAAATTGTGGGATAACTTCTATCAAAATTATTTAACATATCAGTACTTTAATGTCCATATTAAAAGCAATCTGTTCCTTCTTGTTCGTTAGAAATAAAATATAAATGAACAAGTGAGGAGAAAAAATGTTTTCGAAGCCAGAATCCATATGGTCTTTTACCAATATCACCTTTAAAAAAAAAAAAAAAATAAAAAATCTTCAGTTACGCTATATCAGTTTGTAAATTGTCATCCTTCACTTAATTGGAATATCTTTGTGACATACTTTACTAATTCATGCCATGGTTTGGGTATTAAAAAAATCAATAATTAAAGAACTCTAGAGTACTCGTCTTTTGTTTAAAGTCTGCTAAATATTCTCCACTTCAAATTAGTCATTTTCAGTTTGAAAATATTAGATACTTTCCCTCATCCTGTAATTGAAAGAAAATATTTGAAGCAAGCAATAGATAGAAACATATCGTCTGTTAAATTAAGAATACATGTACTGTCGCTTATTTCAGATCTTCTGCGGACGTCAGTGTTGTTTGGAAAATGTGCATAGAATGGTATTACATTTGCAATTATTCGCGAGTGATCGACGCAATCAAAAGATTATTAGTTCATATGTATATTTCCTTCCATTTCCTTGAGTGTCGGGAAACTACTTAACTGAAATATTCAGGAGTGCTTCTGTTTTAGTTTTTCCTCCATTATTTTTCTAAATGTTTTTATTATGCTCAAAGGGCAAAGGAATAGAGTACAAAAGGCGGAAAATGCTACAAAGAAAAAAGCAAGAAAAGAAAGATGGACTGGAAGCCAAACAAAGATTCATTATTGATTTTCTAGTTTGTCAATACACGTTCTGTCTTTGAATTTTCAGGTAATCATGGGATAATGACGAAACCAACCGAGTAACGAGTCGATTGCCTTTGCTACTTACTTTTGTTTTATATCCCATATAATGATTATTCGAACACTATGATCCTCGTTACTATCCACTTTATTCAACTGCCAAGAGATTTCTTACAATTTCCTTAACTGATATGCAAACTTTTTATTTCTTTTTTATGTAACTCATAAAAGCATGCTGACGGTAAAACAATGATTCAAAATACCGAATTATATCAAAACTAGTTTGTGAGCGAACTTGTTAATCTCATCCCCCGAGACTATATTACGTACTCAATAGGTCACAAAAACAGTGTCTACTATTGGGATATGTTTGACATATAAAGAAATGAAAGAATTGACATATAAAGAGATGAAAGAACGTCGGAGAAGAATGGAACCTTCATAAAACAACGTAGAATAGACCAATTTCTTCTCCTTATGAAAGGCTACTTGAAAGGGTCTGGGTGGCTGTAATGAAAACATATATAAATGCTGTTTTAAGACAATATGACGGTATTCAAGTTGAAACAAAGGGTTTGCCAAACCAAAAAGAGCCTTTATACTTTTTTTTCCTTATACTCGTGAAATCTCAAGTTGAACAACAGTATAACGACGTAACTGTTCTACCATCTTGGGCTTTGTCTTAACTAAATACAGAACCGAATCACGTTACTTTTTAATCTAACGTCATTAATTGTTGGAATGTTAATGTAATAGTTGTAGAATATCACACTGGACAATTTCCACTGTTGTAAATGTCAATAACACATGTTTACGTGAATCCCCCTCTCTCTCTCTCTCTCTCTCTCTCTCTCTCTCTCTCTCTCTCTCTCTCTCTCTCACACACACACACACACACACACACACACACACACACACACACACATATATATATATATATATATATATATATATATATATATATATATATATATATATATATATATATATATATATATATATATATATATATATATATATATATATATATATATATATCTTTCCGGTCACGCACAGCAGCATTTCTAAACATATAACGGCTCGATCTGTCCCACACCAAAGGCTTTCATGACAAAGAAGAGTTGGTCTTCATTAATCGCCTAAAACTGCATATCTCCTGTAAGATGACCAGGCTAGAGTTTGCCTCTCAAGAGCAGGGGTCCTTATTTCCTATGTATGTCTTTCTTTGTGGGAAGAGCCATAAACCGCACGTGTGTCATACACGCTCCCACACTGTAACAGTATTTCTTTATTTTTTTCTCTCTCTCTCTCCCTGCCACTGATAATAAAACTGTTTAAATTTGTTATACCATGCTTTTTACTGTTTGAATTTTATATCATTCTTGCTCTCAGATATTTGTATATAAGCTCGTTGTCTCATTCAATAAACTGTTATAACCTAACAGCCACCTTGCATACTACTCTAATTCTTTCAAACATATCTAAAATAAGGCTGCTTATAAAATTATATACTTATATGTAAATATATTCTCATTTTAATGTCATTGGAAATCTTTCTGTTGAATTAAATTAAAAAGTTTCTTTCTCTGTGAGTGTGTTTAAGAGAGAGAGAGAGAGAGAGAGAGAGAGAGAGAGAGAGAGAGAGAGAGAGAGAGAGAGAGAGAGAGATTGGGTTAGCTAGGCGTGGAAAAATATTTGATGTGAAATTCTGCCTTCATGATATATTGTTATATAAAAAAAGACAGCTAAGGATGTCACAAAACATTTCTTTTTTAAATCATTATTTACCTAATGTCTATATTTCATCGACTCTAGATGAGGAAAAATCTTCACACAATTACGCTGATTCCTTCTTGAATCATAATTTAATTCATATGTGATAATTCTTAGCTAAGTTTTTTTGAAATTCGTTGATATATCCTGCGCAATAAATATTCATATTGTGGAGGATTTATTTTTGCTTTATTTTTATTTTTTTTTGGTTTTGCCAAATCCTGAGAGAGAGAGAGAGAGAGAGAGAGAGAGAGAGAGAGAGAGAGAGAGAGAGAGATATTGTGTTAGCGAGCGAAAGTAGTTAGGTTAACGATCGTTTGTGGTGAGAAAGACTGTTGGTTTGAATGAGATTGTTTGTTTACATTTTTTTAGTTAGGTTACGACAGTGGTGAATGTTTCGGAGCGAATGCTTTTTTTGATTGACTGCGTCCTGAGTCAGTTGTGTGAACGCTGGAATTATTATTTTTCTTTACCAGCGAGGAAGTGATTTTTGATTTTCTGAGCCGTGATTCCTCCTTTGGAGAGACCGAATTTTGAAAGTGGATTTATTGTTGATGACCTGGCCTGTATTAAGATTTTGTTTGTACTGCTCATTTGACTGCTCAACTGTTGACGACCTGGCCTGTGTATTTGGATTGATGATGATGATGATGATGATGATGATACTGGCACCTGTGACTCAAGGAGTTGAGGCCGATATGGCATAGAGAGAGAGACTCCTGTTTACCATATAGTGGTAGTTTGCCGTGAAAAGACAGTTCGGCTTGTGTGTGGCGTCAGTGCTGGTGTCGCAATATATATAAACATATATTTTGAGTTGGTGTGCGGTTTAGATTTAAGTTTGTTAGGGTTTTTTTGCGTTTATTTGGATGGGGTTTATGGTATATATAGTGTAAAGTTTTTGCTGCTGGTGATTCTAGTTTAAAGTGTTAAGTTTTGATTAGTTTAAAGTTTTTTTTGGATGGTTTGGTTTGATTTATTATAGTTTGTAAGAAATATATAGTTTTAAGGTCATGTTTTTGTTTTGTTTTTGTCCTTTTGTCCAAGAGTCCCGCTGCTGATAACGTAAGGGGAAAGGTTGTATTGAGGAGACATTGGTCTGTTTAGAGTGATTCAAGGGTGTGGGGGTTGTTTTTGCAACATCCCGCCACAATATTATTCCATTAATATGAATTTGAAAAAAATTTTATTGGCGGTTATCATATACGGTATATTATTCTTTTTTAGATAATAATCCTTAGCAAATCTAATTTTTTCCCTTGAATATACTTTACTCATAAATTTTTTTTCATACTCATGGATAGTGCTATGTTGGGTCTGTAATTTCACTTGATCATACTCCCTCAACTCTCTTCTTCCTCTGCTTTTGGATTCAATCCGGTATTAAGAACAACATAATAAACGCAAAGCTATTTAAGACGATTCCAACCAGGAACGAAAGAGCTGCAGCGTTCACATAGCGTCATAAGTTCTATTAGTTTGTTTTCATTCCTCGTGCGCAAGTAAATTCCTCGTCCAACTTAAGAAAAAGTTTTGAGCTTCATGCATTAGCATAAATTAAAAGCCGTGAAGACTCGGCAACAACAAGCAAACGAAACTTTCTTATGTCTAATAAGTCAGGGTTTGGTAGGGGTTGGAAACTACGGGGCTTCAAGGTAAGTCATAAACCCCATTGTTATAATCTTGTAAAAGTTGTTCTTGAAAGGCAATGTTTCAAGCTGTCATGAAAATGGGAATAATTGTTAGTAATTGTAAAAGGTAAACTCGTGTGTTTGGTGATAATTTCCTTCTTTTAATTATCTCTAAATATCTTGCTGGATATTGTTAAAAGTTCTTTTTCTTCTTTTACGGAACTGTGTCGAGTCTTTCATCTTTTGCAATAGAAGTTGTGAAATTTGTATGTAAGACTTCTAGAATATGTCAGCCGGATTCTCAGACGATAACGTATTCCTTGTTTAATCCGGACTTGGTATTTTCAGTTTAACATTGGATAATTATCAGAAATTGTGTAAATTCTCCGAATTCTCACAAAGTAACAGTTTGCTATAACCTATTACAGTGACCTAACGAATAGTTCTCTCTCTCTCTCTCTCTCTCTCTCTCTCTCTCTCTCTCTCTCCTCTCTCTCTCTCTCTCTCTCTCTCTCAGAGTGGAGTCTATTGCATTGAGGAAAATATAGTTTGGATTACGGAAAAACAAATCTTCGGACAATAAGATATTTTGATGTATATAAATTTCACTACCAATCAATTTATTTGAAATACATTAAAAAACATATCATATCCCTATAAGTATCATGGGAGGACTCTTGATTTTGTGATTTCTTTTTACACAACTGACTAAACAAACATCAACTGTTTTAATACATTTACTATAACTTTGCTATATTCTCTCTCTCTCTCTCTCTCTCTCTCTCTCTCTCTCTCTCTCTCTCTCTCTCTCTCTCTCTCTCTCATATACATATACATACATACATACATACACACACACACACACACACACATATATATATATATATATATATATATATATATATATATATATATATATATATATATATATATATATATAAATTTTTAAATGCATAAATGATTTTTTGCAAGGCTTCACGAGAACTTAATGGCCGTTCTTAAAAGGCCCCCACTTTTTCTTTGAAGGTTTTGATTACATTTTATGTTTTGCAGTGAGGCTGACGGTACTTCTTTTGGAACGTCATCTGTTGCTCAAAACAGACTACTTTTGAAACTTACTCGCTCTGTTAGAAATTAGCTTGTGATATTCATTGATCTCTCAGTCGATCGTCAGTCGATTCCATTTGTAGCGGCGCATTCCCTTTTGACAAATTGTGGTCTCAATGCTCCTGCTTTTTCTTAGCAATTAAACAGTTTCTCTGCTGCTATCTATGTATTTTTCTTCTTTCCACAATGCAGCAGAATATTTCAACGTTGTAAAGGAGTTGATGCATATCTTGTATTACTGGCGTCGATTGTGCAACGCATCTTCAGACATAAAGCTATCTCGTTCTCTTAGAAGCTCCACATCTGAAGACTACGTTAGTCCATGATTCCAGGTCATCTGAAACTGCCTCACTCTCTACAACAGCTTGAAGTCTCATGGCTCCATCAATCTTTACTCGATGAAGCATCCTCTGCACCTCCATCCAAGTTATCTAGTTGTAAGTGCGGTACTATGGCATTGCCATTCCGGAACAATCTTTAAAAGACAATCCTTTATTAGAGTACAGAGATATAAGTTTGTTAAGTAGGTGTAAGGGGAAGGGGAAAATTGAAAGCAATATTATATCTGGAGTAGGGTAAAAAGCATGGACAAAACGTAATATTTTTTTTTTTTCTTATAATGATTTTGGTCAGCTGTAATGAGGAAGGAAACTAGGAGCTACCTTTTAAGAAGACATGGGCGTTCAGGTGGAGTTGCATGTTAAACAAAGAACTTACATTCTTACTATTTTCGGCCTACGTTGGTCGAGTTGATTCAGCGTATGGTGGTAAGTAACAATGGTGTAACAATAGTATCCAAAACTGAATCCTTTACTCGATTTTCAGCTGTATATTTAGAGTTAGATGTATCATGTTCAATGTGCATATATGTATGTTAACTGGTAACTACAGGGATAATAAACGATAAAGGTATTTCAAAGGTTTATCCTTGATATCCCCTACTCGGGAGACTTTGGGTTATGCAGAGCTACAAATAGCATACGGTTTCTGCTTAAATGCTGATAAGATTTTTCTGTCGGTAAATGATACAGCTATTATTGCTAATTTTTTTATATGGTTCCTCTATGATTTGTCAAATACATTATGAATACAATGGGAGAGAGAGAGAGAGAGAGAGAGAGAGAGAGAGAGAGAGAGAGAGAGAGAGAGAGAGAGAGAGAGAGAGAGAGAGTTTACCTAATCACAGGTAAAAATTAATCTCAGAATAATCAATGATGAAATACATAAGATGATATCAATATAAATCTATAGTCGATAACTAAACCATTCAAATGGAATGATGGATGAACCATTTTAATCTGATGAATGAAAAGGATTTCATTATTTATTCTCCCTTGCTCTTACAGTAACTTTTATTGGAAATTTTTTGCACATTTGAAAATGGACTATTCGTATACTGAAATCTTTGAACTATGTAATATGCTTAAAGTTAGAGGATTTTACTTTTTTTTTAATATTTAACTCTAGAGGATTAATTGAACTATTTACTTCAATTCTCACTACTTTCCTCTTGGTTAATAACACTTGATCGAATAGACAACATTTCACGAATGCAAGTTTAGTATTTACAGCGAGACCAACCAGGAATGAAAGTGACTCAGAGCTCACAATAGATGACAAGATCTATGACCATGTTTTCATTTCTCGGTAGAACTAAACTTAGCGTGTAATTTACGGCACCATTTTGAATTTCTTGCATTAGTATAAATCAAACGCCACAAACTCTCGGTACCACATGAAAAGAAGATAAAAGAAATTAAACTTTCTTATGCGTCTCTTAAATCAAGGTTTGGTAGGGGTTGGCCACTACGAAGATTAGAGCCAAGGCATAAAACTCCGCAGTTTATGTTGTGGGGAAGTTTTTCCTTTGTGGTATTGTCTTGTAAGAGGACATTTGATAGCGAAGAGAAAAGTAAATTCGTATAATTATTGCCATTTCTCTTTTCATAATTATCAGTAATATCATGTTTCGGAGTTTATATCTTGTATTGGTAGTTATTTAGGTAACTTCTACAGAACTGCGTTACATTTCTTATTGTGTTAAGAATATCAACCATACCAAATTTCTAGAATTGTTGGCTATTTAGAAGGGAAATTCTATATGGATAGATATAACCTGATGAAGTCTGTTTCTTATTATGTGTTGATTTTTTATTTGTAATGTGGCAGCAATGGTCACTTTAACCCTGCCCAGGTGCAGTTAAAAACTGCCATGGTAATACTAACTTGGACCACATATGTTCAGTGTTTCTCACAAATAAAGAACTGTTTATATATTTAAGTACAAGGAGCCTCTTTGATCTCAGAATGGCAGTTTTGCGATACTACTTTCTTTAAATCTGAAAAAAAGGGAGGTAGATAATTTTTCGAAAATCCTTGGTCTTACTATATATTGCCTGAAGGTTAACTAGAGATGGATGGGAAGGCATTAAATTTAACATTTTATGCCCTTATAGTCCCAACAGATTGCCGACGCAAGAACATACCATACTTAGTTTGATCACCAACCACCCCTCCTCCCATTATAGAAGGGTGAATCAAACATTTATAGGTCTCCAATTTATTACACAATTTTGTACATGGTACTCGAACGGTACCTAAATTTGGATGGATGAGCTTGGAACTTTTATGCAATAGACTAAAATAAAAGCAATATCACAGTTAGGGTATCAAATTGGAAGACTTCGTGATCATATAACATCTATTCAGTGACGTCCCAATAGGAGATGAGGAAATCACAAATTCGGTGGAACAAAGGTGGTTTGTTATCGGGGTTGCAAAACCAAGGTGTATCATCTATGAGGCCCAAATGTGGGGTGGCATTTGAGTGGTGCAAACAGGGATGGCATAAATAGGGGCTGGGACTGAGGTGGCTCAAATGATTCTGCATTGAAGTTGCACAAATTTGACAATTCACTTATGATAGACCAACGAGGAATTACACTCGTGAAGAGCAACTGGGGAGTGGCAAATGTGTGGCTAAAATGGCTGCTGTTGCTGTGGTTAGAACTAATGATCTTCCCTCTTTGCGTTATATAAAATGTAACCTAGAATTAATGCATTAATGATATGAAGTTCTCTGGCATCCTGACATAAAAGGTCATTGACACCGATAACCACGAATGAGGTGATGGATGTATCAGAGGAGAAAGTAGTTGGTGGAGGATTCGACCTCTCAGATGATCAGCTCATTCCTAAAACCGCATGTTTCATTTCGAAAAAATAACCATTATCATAGAGGGATTACGTCCCATCTATTCTCTGTTTATCAGAGGTCATTTTTTCGATCAATTCGTCAGTAACCTTAGATGTCGAGATGCCAGAAAACCTCAAATAAATCAATCATTTATAGAACTTGTGTATTCAAGTCTCTGAGCTCATGCTCACCTCAAGGGATATAAGAAATTACAATGAAGAATGCTAAAACTAGGAAATGTGGTAAGATAAGGCAATACTGTATCATTTTGTCACCATACGTTCCTACCGCATACTCGCCCGAAATTTTATTAATACAGCTTGGATACCAAAAAATTTTAGAGATCGATCATTTAAAATATGTCAAAATGCAAAAATGTTAATTGTAAGGTAAAATGGTATTTACATAGTGACCACAAACGCTGTAGCTCCTAATGAGGACAGAGGTGTATCTCAGTTACTCAATATTGTCGATACGGTATTTTGAAGAAGTACCCATGAAACTTACGCTGACTAGAAGCCGTTGGAGAGCTATGGAGGAAAAAAAAAATAAAAAAGACTTCAGTGCAATTGCAGGGTCTCCTATTGGGGCTAATATGCATGAGTAGTATCACTGCATTTATGTGAATGTGTGTTTCTATGATTATAGCGTTAATCTGGACCTATTTGGAAGAAAATATATAAATCTCAGCCTCTTTTTTTTTTCCTTATGAAATTTATCAACATTACATTAATCAACCCATAAATCTGTTAAATTAGTAAAAAAAATATAAATGCTCGTAATAATTTGCTCGTGGTAGAAGGTCAAGCATGCAAGGAAAGGAAATATTTAGCAGATTGCTTTTAAAATGAAGAATAAGCAAAATGACCAAATATACTCATGTTCAAGGACGCCAGGTTCATATTAAATTTTAATTCAATATTTTAGGTGCTTGCCTACAAAGGAACTTATCTTAGGAATACTGTCGTGCTGAAAATTACATGTTTATATATATATATATATATATATATATATATATATATATATATATATATATATATATATATATATACATATATATATATATATATATATATATATATATATATATATATATATATATATATATAATGGTCTACCTTATTCTACATCCTTTTTGCTTTCTATTTTATAGTAAGAAAATATGTTAAGGTATTTTTATTTTTGTGGGGGGGCCTCATTTCCTAATATTTCGATTATATCTATTCTGTTTAAAGACATACAGACTTTAATACAATTTCTGATTCGGAATACGTTACCATGGTAAAAGATATAACATATCACATTGATCGGCAAAGCTGTATTAGTAAGTTGCACACATACTAGGTTGGTTTTCTGTGAGCGATTAGACAAAAATATCACACCATCACCAATATGCAGTAACCAGCATCGTGATGAAAACTAGCCCAACCTCCAGATATGAGTTTATATGTGTGAGGCCATTGTCATTTAGTGGAAAGAAACGGCTGGTGGTTGTTGTAGATTTAGTAATGATCCCAGGAATGCTGTATCTTGTAAAAAGCTGACACTTTCGTTGAGTAAACTGATTAATATATTTGTATGTCCCTTGGTCAGGTTTTACATTCACTTATTTTAACATTATCATTAAATCCCAGTTATTGACCTTCTGTAGTAGTATTGTGTTTGTTGAAGTTTCATTTCTTGATATCAGATGTTTTTTTCATCCAATCTATTTTGCTAAGTTGAAATTATATTGAAAAAGACATTCAGTATGGCATAGCGAATATTTTTAAGCTTGTTATACAACATTTTTTGTTTGATCTTTTAAAGTTATGAGAATTCTCCCAAGAAAAAAAGAAAAAATATTAAATAAATAAATGAATAAATGTTCATTGTTTCATAACTTTCCTCTTATCAATATGTATTTATCTGGTATTTATATATATATATATATATATATATATATATATATATATATATATATATATATATATATATATATATATATATATATATATATATTTGAGTAGAAGTTTGATACCACTTTACTAAAAGGTAGTAAAATTAATAGTTTTATTCTTATATGGGGTATTCGTATCATCAATATGTGATAAACGTTAATATAAATGAAAAAAAAAAAATGATAATCATTACAGATTTAAAAGGAAATTTCAATTATTATATTTCTACTATATTTTACAAATATATCTGTTTTGTAAAATATGATTGAACAAGTTGATAATGAAAGTAAAAATTAACTTTAAGTGCTTATCATTCAGTAATTATAAAAATAAAATATAATAATGAATGTCAATAGTGTATACTCGTTCCTCTGAACTCACCCAATTTCATGAGATATAATTCTCTCTCTCTCTCTCTCTCTCTCTCTCTCTCTCTCTCTCTCTCTCTCTCTCTCTCTCTCTCTCTCTCTCTCTCTCTCTCTCATCATTACACGTATCACCCTACATTTATAAACCCAATTAGTAGCCTCAATTATTTGATCGTATGTTATCCGAATTAAAAAAGGATACACGAGCACTGTTGGACTAAATAGAGAACACAAGAATCTTAAAATTATCGAATATGAAATAACATCCGAAAGGTTTTTTACTATTTTTATCAGTCGTTAAATCACTTGGGGTTTTAATTGATGCATGATATTGTCTTTTATTTAAATTTACAGTGACTTATGGGGCGAAATCAGATATATGCATATTCCAAACTTATATTGTAGATTTATAGCAGACGAAAATATATGTAGTCATTAAAATAGTGAAAGAAGAAAACAGCCTAAAGCAGATCGTCAGAAGGGTTAATGAATTTCGGCATCACTAGATACTTCCGATAATTGAATTCTCGCGTTTAAACACGATAGGAAATAGGAATTAAATGCAAATGTAGCACTGCTTTTATCGCAATGAGTTTAATGGATCCTTTGTATTCTGTGAAACGTGTAATGTAATCATAGTTTAATTCAGCTGCCAATTATTCATGCTTTACATGCAAGCAGTAAAGTATTATTTGCTCTTAATTCCTCTATTCCTAGGTTTTCTTATTATATTTGTATATAAACTAAAAAGGTAGCATCTCCTACTGTATTAGAAAAAAATATATATTGGAATAAAGATTAAAAAAAAAGTTCGATTGCAAATGACAAAAAAAAAAAAAATAGATAAATAAATGAAGACGAAGTAGGTAAACTCACATAACATATAACCAATTTGATACGTAAATTAAATCTTTTCAAAAAAGCCCCTCCCGGAGAAAACTCTGGGTAATCAACAAAAGATGAAGACCTCAACATGAAAATCATATTTTTCATCAATCATTGTTTCATGAAATTGTTAGAGCATCTTACATTATTACCCGTCTACTCTCTTTTATACCTGTCTCTGGTCTGAATTTTTAGAAGTTGGTTTCGATGGACTTTTTTTTTTTTTTTTTTGTGAATAGATTCCTGTAAGCCAATTCAGCAATGAGCTTATTTCAAAACTATGCAAGGCTATCTTATCATTGATACATTGTATCTTACATATATGAATTTAGACTGAACAGAAATTCCTCACTTTACTTATTTCATGATATTGGCTCTACCCGAGACAATGATCTAGAGCTACCATATATGATTCCAAATAGATAACCAAGAAATGCAATTTGTAAGTATTTGCCGAATATTGACCAGTCTATTGCTGTTTTTTTTTTTTTTTTTTTTTTATTTATTTATTTTTTTTTTTTTTTTTTTTTTTTTTTAAATAGATCCAATAAGGTCACAACGGTAGTATAGACTCTTGCCGATTACGGGATGAATGTACCACCCAAAAAAAAAAGGAAAAAAAAATATCACTACAACTATTACGGGAAAATACACTATACAATATTATAGCAATGGGATATAAATGTTCGGTTTGACCCGCTACCATCTTTATGTCCTGGTAAAGAGCAACGTAACATAATTAAAAAAGAAAATTCCTAAATATTTTGATAATCTATAATTCATAGATCCTTATGAAACTGACAATGATTTACCAGGAGAAATATATAATTGGCTAAAAAATCTATACATCATTTCAAGTATATGTTAAAATCTTTAAGACTTACATCAAAAGGACTACCTCTTAATTCTAAGTAGGAATATCCTATAGAAGTCCATAATTTTTTCCAAAAAATGTAGTTTTGTCCAAAAAATCTTATTATATTTGCAGAATCAGATTTTGTGATATGCAATTAAAAATTAGTGTTCGAAGATTTCAACGTTTTGGTAAATGCAAGTCTGTAAACCACATTACAGAGTATATTACATGTTTTAATATCAGGTATATTAATACCTGAACTATTTCTAGGCTTGAATTTGACGTGACTAAGTTCGTCAATCCTTTGAAGATACTTAGAACTGTGAGTCCGACACGTATCTTCCTTAGGATGAATGTTGCTCTCTGTAACATGAATTCTAGATAGGAGGAATGGGGGGGGGGGGGGGTTGACTGGAAGGTTCCGAAGGACACCTTTCAGGTCTGACAAGACAACAAACACCCTTAATTCGAACAAGGTCAATATGTTCAGAAGGATTAACATTCAGAACTTGCTGTTTTTTATGAACTTGTTGAGTGGCGACAAGTTTAGAATGGCTCATTGGTATCTTGAGTCCTTCTCGTGAACACGAAGCAGCCTTCCCTGGAACTCGATGAGCTAAAGTTTTCTTACTACCTGTGTGCTCTATAGCTCTCAGGTATACTCCACCAGGAGGGTTTTGAACTGTAGGAGAAGGTAAGGAAATGATGGTAGGGACATTTCTGTTTCCCATCAATGGCTCATCTTGAATAGGCTTTGGACCGAAGGATCGAAGGTCCCGCGATCTTGAGGGAAAGTTCCTCCTAGCCGAAGCGTCTTTATGCTTCGAGTAGTCAGTAGGCTTAGACTTTTGACCATCTGGCTGTAGCATCGTGGTCACTGGAATAGTGGGATGTTGTTGAGCAGCCCGGATATTTCCAGCATTTCCAATCTTCTTATTAGGTTGGGGACCCACAACCACAGAAGATTTTCTCTTTCTAGGAATGCCCCATTTTTGGAGAAGACCTATGTTCTCCATGGTGGCGTTCTTAATCACTTCCTTAGTGACCTCGTGTGGGAAGAGGTCTTTACCCCAGATGTTGGAAGATATTAGCTTCCTTGTTTCGTGTTTTACTATGGCATCAGCGAACACAAACTCTCTACATGCTCTCCTAGCCTTCATAAAGGCGTAAAGGTCCTTCACCAAGGTAGCCATATACATTTTGGCTATCACCATGAGCATGTCTGGGGTACTCTCGTAGGTTGAACACAACTCTATGTAGTTTTGTAGAGAAAGAGATGTCGCAAGTCTGTCCGTTGCTCCTGTTCATTACACAAGAGTAACTCAGACAATTTAGGGAGATACACCTTGAATTGTCGACTTGCGACGTCCTTGTCTAATTTTCCTACTGAAAATGTCAAATGGACTTCCTTCCAATCCTTTCCCTGTCCGGGAAAAGATGGTGACAAAGGCTTGCACTCATCAAGTGTGGGACATGGCTTACCTGCCTCTACCGCTTTGGCAACAGAAGTAAATGCCTTCCCCAAAAAGGGGAATGAGAGTGAAGTAGGAGCAAGAAAGGAAGGGTGTCCGTTATTCAGTGAAAATACCTTCGACTCTGAATAACCCGCCTTTCTTAGACTACCTGAAAGGATAGTCTGTGCCTCATCATGGTCGGGAATCAAGACCTCCTTTGGTTCCGTTCCTTTTCTTGACTTTGGTTCGTACTTCAGTCGAACCCAACAATTAGGGAAAGCATCAAAGCTTGGCCAAAATTGAATTTTGTCCAAAGGAACAGCACCTATTCTCTCTGAGATGCAGATATTGCCATTTGAAATTGGCATCTGCTCCGCGAACCTCCAGGGATTGGTTATGGAGCATGTTGGAAGATCTTGATTCATGGGTCGTTTGACTGACCCCTGGGAAGCGACACGAGAAACTTTACGAGGATCTATCTTGCGTTTTACTTCCTGCTTTTCGTTTTGTCTACGAAAGCTCTCTATTTGATTCTTCAGTTGGATACATAATTGTACCACATTATCTAAATTAGGGGTAGAAGACGAAGATGTCGACATCGATGGCTCTAAAGCCGGCAGAGGCCGGGGAAATTCCGATGCAACATTTTCCTCTTCTACCTTGGGGCATTTCTTGCCCTTAATCCCAAAGGTTTTCTGGCCGTCAGGGGATGTAGTTAGCTCCTGAGGCACTACTGTTTCCTCACTTGCTTCCGGAAATAGTAGCTTACGCATCCAATTATTAGGTAGGAAAGGTCCCGGAGAGATCTTTTGAAAGCCTCTCACCCAGTTGCGTAATTTATATTGAGCTGTATCCCTAGTCTCTGTAGACTTGGGATTTTCAAAACCTTCGGACATTGATGTCCGACATATATTGCAAACCTGTGGGTTCCAATAATGTAGGGATCCGGAAATAATATTGCAGGGGGCATGAAACCTGCAAGTATTATGACCGTAAAAATACCTACTCTTGGTCTTGCAGAGGACTGCAGCACAAGGTATCTGGTGTTCCTCCTGTAAGGAAAGGAAAACCAAATGAGTATACAATGGATTATCTCCTTGACAATCAACATGCAAATGTCCTTTACAATAGAATAGCTTAGGATAGTAAGCTGTAAAGGGATAGTAGGAGATACATACTTGTGTACCCCTGTGAGCAAATGTTGTTGCCTCCCCTCAGTTTTAACTACATGGAGATTTCTCTATAGAGTAACTCCAAGTAGAAGGACTCTTACCCCTAGGGGTAGAGAAGTATCAAATCACTGTCCCAAAATAATGTTAATACTGTGGGGTCAGGATGACTGATTCTCGATCAGAATATTGAAGAAAACTATTCATTCAATATATGAACGGTACCAGCAGAATGCTCGTACAAGGGTACCCAAGGTATGTCAGAAAATACTACTGTATCATGGTACCGCAGTTTTCTAATTGCAGTAAGTCTATATTGCAATTTACTGGCTACCGGAATCCAGACATGGATGATTCTATCTTCGATTGTCTTCTTACCATTATGGCTAGGATACAAGAATATGATAGAAAGGCTTCTTTTGTCTTTGTTGGTGATTTTAATGCTCACCATAGGGAGTGGTTGAGTTCTATCTCTCCTACCGATTGCCATGGCTTAAGAGCTTTAGACTTTGCCTCTGAATCAGGCTGTGAGCAAATCACAAATGAAGCTACTCACAGGTCTGGTAATTGCTTGGACCTCGTATACACTGACTCCCCTGGCGTTATAACTGGTAAGGTTGGTTCTCCAGTCGCGACATCTGATCATGCCTTGATTTCATTATTAGTGTAGACTGAGCAGCCTGTCCCTGATATATCATATTCTTGTAAAATTTATATGAAAACCCAAGCAGACTGGAATGGGATTTTACATGATCTTTTGTGCTTGAATTGGTCACAATTATATAATAGTGTAGATCCTGTTGTCCCTTTGAATGAGAATCTAGTCAACTTAATTGATAGGCGTATCCCTTCTCGTGTGCTAAGGTACCAAGTGAAGGACAAACCGTGGTTCAATGATGATTGTAGACGTGCTTTTTTGGAGAAGCAGGAGGCCTATCAACTTTGAAAGGGTAACAGATCAGATTTGACCTGGAACAACTATACTCAGCTTCGAGATTTTGCCCAGAGAGTTTATGCCTCAACTGAAAAGGAGTACAATTTAACCATAAAAGAAACACTTTCTGGTACAACTCAGGAACATAAATGGTGGTCTACCCTTAAATCTGCACTCTTTGGTGTAGATGCAACCGTTCCTCCTTTACTTAAACCAGATGGCTCAGTCACTCACTGTCCAAAGGAAAAGGCAACCCTTTTGGCTGATGTTTTTGACAGTAAAAAGAGTAATGAAAAACTTGAACTTCCTCATTCCTGTTTTCCTGAGGCTAAACTAACTAGTTTAGCTTTTCGATCTCGTGAGATTAAAGCTCTGTTGATGGACCTTGATGCTTATGGAGGTGTAGACCCAAATGGTATTTTTCCTTTGTTTTTTATAAAGACAGCAGATTTCTTAGCTCCAAAGTTATCTGTTATTTTGCGCAAGTTAGCAAGAAGAGGAGCTTTTAGCACTAGTTGGAGACTTGGTAATGTTACTCCTCTATGTAAATTTGTTTGTGGTAGCTCAAGTCCCACTGATTACCGCCCAATTTCCATAACTCCCATATTATCTAAAGTTTTTGAACGTCTTCTGGCAAAACGTCTTAATAGGTTTGCTGAAGGTAATCATCTACTCCTTAGTTTGCAATTTGGTTTTCGTAAAGGCCTTGGAGCATGTGATGCCCTTCTTACAATCTTCAATGCTGTACAGAAATCCCTTGATTGTGGTCGGGAAGTTCGTATGATTGGCCTTGATTTTAGTGCTGCCTTTGACCGTGTTAATCATGAGGCCCTTTTTTTCAAACTGAAACAGTTGGGAGTGGGTGGGTCGTTTCTTAGCATTATTATTGATTTTTTAAGTAATAGATCTCAAAGAGTTGTTGTTGATGGGCACCATAGTGATTATAGGAATGTGATATCCGGTGTTCCACAGGGTAGTGTTCTTGGCCCATTACTTTTTATACTATATACACATGACATGTGGTTTGGCCTAGAAAACAAGCTTGTTGCATATGCAGATGATGCTAATCTCTTTGCATCAATTCCATCCCCTGAATGTAGATCTAGGGTTGGTGAATCTCTTAATAGAGATTTAGCTAGAATTAGTGCATGGTGCAAATTATGGGGTATGAAGTTGAATCCTAACAAAACTCAAAGTATGATTGTAAGTAGGTCAAGGACGGTGGTTCCTCAACATCCGGATCTCAGTATTGATAATGTTTCTTTAAATATGTATGACTCTTTAAAAATTTTAGGTGTGATTCTCGACAGTAAATTCACTTTTGAGAAACATATAAGGTCTGTGTCTTCTTCAATTTCACAAAAAATAGGCTTATTGAGAAAGTCTTTCAAGATTTTCGGTGATCAATCTATTCTGAAGAAGTGTTTTAATTCTTTCATTCTACCTTGTTTTGAGTATTGTTCTCCTGTCTGGTCTTCAGCTGCTGATTTTCATCTTAATTTGTTGGACAGAAACTTACGGCCTATTAAATTTCTTATTCCTGATCTAGATATTAATCTCTGGCACCGTCGTTCAATTAGTTCATTATGCATGTTGCATAAGATTTTTCACAACTCTGACCATCATTTACATTCAGATCTCCCTGGACAATTCTATCCTGTTCGTAATACTATGCAGGCAGTTAATTCTAATAGCCAGGCCTTCTCCATCACGAGGCTCAATACTACGCAGTACTCTAAAAGTTTTATTCCAGCTGTGACCAAGTTGTGGAATGATCTTCCTAATCGGGTGGTTGAATCAGTAGAACTTCAAAAGTTCAAAGTTGGAGCAAATGCTTTTTTGTTGACCAGGCGGACATAGTCTTTTTATAGTTTATTTATGACATATTTGTTTTTTATGTTGTTGATAGTTTATTATATTACATGTCTGTTTTGACGTTGTTTCTTATTTTAGAATGATTTATTGTTAATTTGTTCTCTTCATTTATTTATTTCCTTATTTCCTTTCCTCACTGGGCTATTTTTCCCTGTTGGAGCCCCTGGGCTTATAGCATCTTGCTTTTCCAACTAGGGTTGTAGCTTGGATAGTAATAATAATAATAATAATAATACTGTACATCATGTATTGTAGTCTAGTCATTATGCTGCCTTCATAGTAGCATATGACAGTATGGTCCATATAGCATGAAGCCAGCTGGACTAGGAAAATAAAGACATATATTTGCATATCCCATTCAGCCTATTTGCTATAGTCTTCCTACTATATTAAAATATAGAGTTTCCTGATCAGGGAGACTCAAGGAAAAAGGCTCCACCCTTTAAGGGTTAGGAGTGTATTACTCCTGCCTTGAAGTGTTCAATACTGTAGGGTAATCCTAATACTGATTTCTTATCAGGATATTGAAGAAATCATATTCATTCAATATAGGATTGGGCTTAGCAAATGCCTGTGTTGGATATCCAAAAAATATTGGAAATAACTACTAGTATAAACTGTATTGTAGTTTTCTATTTGCAGTATATTCTATAATGCAGATATACTGGCTACCTGTATAAAATATACAGTAGTTCAGCCGGCATGTAGCCGGCATAGCTAGGTCTTACCGGCATACCCGGCATGCTAGCTAGAGAGAGAGAGAGAGAGATAGCATGGAAAAAAGGCTACTCCTTACTGTGAATGTATACAGTAATTAAGGATGTGAAAGTCTAATTTGACTGCCTTTTTCCAGAAAGAAGTTTCTAATAGAAGGGGAAAATGTACTATTCAGGCTTCCATGCAGCTACAATACTATTGCCGACAAGGTACCGCCGATACACTGCCGGCCGGCAAGTCCACTAGTACCAGTACAGTCGGCGTGCTGCCAACTGAGTCAGCACTATCTGTGCTGGCCTGGCCGGCAGTATCCTGGCAACAGGACCTGTAGCAGCAGTCCAAGGGAGGACTGAAGAACCTTGGGAACAGAGGGGACGTCCCTCTCACGGCCATCATGGTCGCCGGCAGCCATCTTGGCTGCCTGCTGGGTCGGCAGTTGCCGGCTAGGCCGGCAATTGCCGACAGATGATGTGGTTGGCGGCAGTATGCTCTGCTGTCAGCAAAAGACATGCTACCAGCAAATGTAAGGTTGCAAGATGCCGGCCTAAAGAAAGACAATGGCTCAGCCATCAAAAGTGGAAAGAGGGGTAGGGAACAGGGTCCTTTAACGAGTGTGAAAGGAACTAGCAAAAATTGTCAGTCCTACCACCTGTAAAAGAAACTCTGTTTCGGTATCGGCAGAATCCTAGGGAAATGGAGAGACTCAGTTCTCCATCCCAGAGATTGCCGACACAGTTAAGGGGATGGTGGCACTGCCGCCTCCTCTCAACAAAGAAGAAACAGCGTTCCAGTGCCACGTATCCTAGGCTAAAGAAAATTAATCTTCAGCCCAGAGAACTGTGGCATAGGACTAGTCTTTTAGTCGCAAAGAGAAGATGGTATCCTGCCATAACTTCAAGTGCGGCTAATGAGGGCTAACCTCCATTGCCGGCCACCTGGCCGGCAGGGGAATGATGGTATCCTACAACACATTCGCCCTGCCAGCAGGTCACCGTCATAAGACTAAATACTCTGAGATTCTGACTAAATCCCAAAACCTGATGGTATACCACAACCAACGGTTAAGGGAAGAGGCAGGACAAACCCTAAATTAGCCATGTCTGAATAAAATTCAAGGCACGGCTATTAGGGTTGTAGCCTGAGGCTACACTCAGAGGGAAAGAGATTACCCTTCAGTCTCCGAAGAGACGTGTAATGTTTCATAACATTCTAGGTGGTATCAGTCTCCACTGAATGAAAACAATACACGAGGGTAACGGCGGAAAGTCTGAACGTATAGTAAAACGTCTAGGTAAGGTTACATAGGCTATACGAGATCTCGGTTACCTAAATCACCGAAACTCTAACTATACAATCGACAGAGAAAAGGGGGAAACAAAAAATAGGCACATTATCGAAACTTTACAAGAATAATTGCCTAAATAGCTAAATAATTAAAATAATTAGATAAAGCTATTACAAATGGAAGTTGTTCTGCTATCTAAATAACACATGCCAAACGAACGACGGCGCTATGGCGCCTCCAGTAACTGGCCTAGCTCATAAACACAATAAAACACTCTAATTTCATTGTGAAACAGGAGCTAAAATATACTCATAGTAAAGACCCGATACTCAACTTTCCAGAGGCGGAAGAATATGGAGAAAGCATAATAATAATCCTGTAAAACGATCGAAAAGTTAGATCACCAGGAAATATCACCGAGCGAGATTGCTACAAAAAAAGGAATATACGCCGTTGTGGGAATGGCGCTGTTGTATTCCCAATAGTATAACGAGAGCGGGGAGAGCCTTTGGACGGCTCCCTTTTGCCACATCCTCCTCGAAGCCAAAACGCTGTTTGGGGTGCAGATTGCTATGGAGGCGTGTCAAGAATGCGTCCGCTGATATTATGTGATATCCTTTGGAGAAATTTTAAGGATATTCGCGCCAGGAGTTAGAATTCTGGATACCTAAAGGTAAAATTCTCTGGGAATATCACTGTAGTACATATATCCCTTAGGAAGCTACTTTAAGGAACTTCCATCAGGACGACATGGCTTGAGCCCAAATATATATATATATATATATATATATATATATATATATATATATATATATATATATATATATATATATATATATATATATATATATATATATATGTGTATACACATATTTATATTCAAAATGTTCTTGAACTTATTTCTTTTTTGCTCTGATCCTTTACGTATATCAATAATCCAATGAGTTTTATGACATTAACAATATTACTATTTCCAGTTGCTTGCATAGGAGAATATCTCATTTCAAACGATATTCATATATTATTTTTGTGTGTATGTGCACGTGTTTATCCTTGTAATCTTCAACAGAACAGAATACAGAAAACGAGAGAGGTAATGAAAAAGAATATTGACGGAAAAGGTTCTGGACGATATCCAACCCCTAAATTTATCTGGTTTCAGTTGTTAGTTATCTGTCAATTTGCCGGCTGTTATTGTTTGTTCTTGGAGTGGTATGTGGAAGGATTGACCGACTAATAGCTGTTGTTAGTGTTAACGGAGAGAAGAATGTGATTGCTTTTTCATTTATGTAAATTTGAGGTTTTTAATATAGATTTGTATTGCTTTTGCCTGCATAGCCTTTTGCCGATTCCTGTTCAATTCATTTCGCTTTCACAGATCAGAAACTATCTGTTTGTTAACAATTATAATTCAATTACTTAGAGTATATAGTAAATCCTAAAACGATACACACCCATTCACACACACATACTGTATATACATACTGTATATATATATATATATATATATATATATATATATATATATATATATATATATATATATATATATATATATATATATATATATATATGCGCTAACTCCACCGTAAATCTGGAACAAAACATGTTTATACACACTTAGTGTCTCATGCTGATGCAAGCGTGAACGCAGTAATATTAGTGTACGCACACCCATTCAAGAGAGAAAAAAAAACGTTTCTCAGCCATGAAACGAGTGACATTCGTCAAAGAAAGATTATAAAACAGCCTCTTAAGACTGTTCTATATTCAAACAATTCCAGACTCACCTTACTGGTCGAAACGTAAAAAGCCTCTCTAGAATTTGTACAAAACAACGCTATGAAACTCATCAGTGGCTTTCCAATGCCGATCAGATTCTGCTTGCTAAGAGCCGAAACTAATCTAATTTCCCTTTCAGCAAGGATCAACACCTGAAACTGCAACATCATATTCAAGTCAATCATAGAAGACAGAGACTATACTCCAAACAGCAGACTCAAAAGACTCCTCCCCCTAGCAGAGAAGATCGATCGTTCAATGACACCTGCAAAGAGACTGTTGGATACACTTAGAAGAATGCAAAGGCAGAATGAAGCCTTCAAGACAAGGGGGCAACGAAAGCAAGACGGCTGTATCACCATCCAGGTGGTTTAAAGACCCCTTCCAATACAACTTCACCATCCTCCCAGCGGCAAGCAAAGCTCTCTGTACACCAGAAAAAACTTACTGCAACCGTCGAACATGCAATAAAGAGCACCTTTGTTCAAAACATCTACTATAATGATGAATCACTTGAGCGTGTCATTCCTGCAGCAGCAGAAGCAGTAGCACCTGTCGTTTTCCCACCAGGCTGCAAAGAAAACTGGAGGCTCTCCAACTACGCCCTCACCCTGTAAACCGAACTAGTGACGATTGCGAAAATGCCTGGAAACTTGACCAGTCTACCTGAAGAAATAAAAAATATACACAAATTCAGGAGGAGCCATTCTGGCTCTCATTAACAATCAATCCACTGAAAATATCTACCTAATCACAGCAATAGAGTATCTAACCGTAGCTCACCAAAGCAACAACAGGCAGATCATCCTGAATTGGATTCCAGGTCATACTGGAATCACTTGCAACGACGAAGCCTATCACCTGGCCAAGTCTGCCCTGATGTGCCAGACAATCAGTATCCCTCTTAAACTTTTATTGAAAATCTTCAAGAATCAAATGACGGCCTTTTGCAACATGCAAAAGACAAGTGAAGTAAAACTGCCCTTCCTCGAATGCTTCAGATATGCTAAATAGTACATTGAAGCAACTATCTTAATAATGCATCCTTTTGCAAGAAACACTCCCCTTCAAGTTGTTGTTATTATTTGCAGACAGCGACTGGGGTATCTTTGCAACCGACAAATCATCATCGACAGCGACACAACAGAAACCGGGACGACAGTGCAACAATTGTCAACAACTGACAGATGAACCTTTGCAACATTACCTGTTTCATTGTCCAGAAACAACGATACTAAGACAGGAATTCTACTCTAACATTCCTCAAACTACAACAGCAATTGTAAAAAACACCATTGCTGACGTTGTTACTTCCCCAGCCATTCTTCACAGTCCCCCCCCCCCGTTTGAAACCAAAATAACCTAACATTGTAATTCTCTGCTTAACCTCTTTTTAGTTCCTTCTGACTTGCTATTCTTTTGGCTCTTCAAAGAATTTCACGACCAATTCCCAACATAACATCAAATTTGACAAGCAAGTATGAGAACTCAATGACTGAAACACATAATCAAAATTTTTTGTTTAATTTTTGTTCTAATATTTTCAGGTACAGGAATTTCTATTCCACCCTTTCTCTACTACTACTACTACTACTACTACTACTACTACTACTACTACTACTCGCTAACCAAATTCGCCTTTTCAGCTCTTTCTTACTGAAGCTGAAAATCTATACTATTGCCTATTCTAAAATGTTATGTTTGAATTACTAAGGAAGTTTTTCACTCCTTCTATACCAATGTCTCAAACCTGAACTTTTTTTAACTCCTTCCTGAGCTCTCCCACTCATCCAGACTTACTGCTGTATCTCTTTCTCTGCAACTGAACGACGGGAGCCACGGACTTCTTTGGGGAGAACATTTTCTCCCTTTCGTTACCTTCTTCTTCATTTGAAGTTAGCTAGCTGTATTTTCAAAATACAGCTAACTAACTTGCCAATAAATAAAAGTGGCCGATTATCCCTAACCTACATCCCAAATCACCTACAAATAAAAGTTGTAAATTATCCTATACCCAAAACCACCTACACACCCAAAACACACCTACGTGCTGCTAATGGGCAAGAGCCCGTGCTTTGCCGTTAGGGCCAGGCAATCTGAGACAACATCAACGAAAACAGCAATAACAGTATATGCACAATCTGAGACTTTTCTTTCTTAGATAATATAGAAATTTATATTATAGCCATTTAAAGATATTCTATCAGTAACATAAATTGTCTTTAGATTGCAAATGTTTCATTAATAATATAGATTATTCATGCACTGTTTATTACAGATATTCTCAAACTTCCTGAGTTTTATGTAAAAAAATTCATTAAAAAAAAAGAAGTAAATAAACAATAACTTCATGTATTGCAAAAGGTCACTGACCTGCGTCCATATCTGATCATCAATCAGGCTACGTTCTTTTGTGTGCCGTTTACACTGAAACAGATTTATAGTAATCATTTATTAAAAATGATACCACTTCAGAAAAAGGTAGCTGAAACATGGATTTCTTGGACATTTTGATAAAGAAATCAGTTGTATTAATTTTAGTTCTTTACTAAACAAACTAAGAATTTTTTTTTTTTTTTTACAAACCTTGTATAACGTTGACTAATCTTTAATACATCGTAACATTTCCTCTTAATCCCTAATTACATCATCCTCTTTAAAATGAGTATTTTAAGGGAGAACTTGAATCTAAGGTGATATCACTTCTCAGGAAGTAACGAAAGCGAGTTATTGTTCAATGCTATAAAATTCTGTCCTTCCTGATTTGGATAAAATCTTAATACTATTACAGTATTGTTTTTCTCAGAGGGTTGAAAAACACAAATCTGATTTCACTAGGATCTTTTGCTTAGATTTAATAGGTTGCCAGACATTCTTTTTTTTTCGCACAAATCAAGGCATGCTAGAATTCATTGGAAGAGCAAAAAATATTACGCCTACTTCAGAGAAGGAGCTCCCTCAAAAGCATGTAGTAATTCGAAGAAGAATACCACATAAGGAAGCATGGCCAAAGAGGTACGTGAAAAAGAAATTTTGTAACTTATGTTTAGAAAATATCTTTTTTTTATATAATGTTCATGATTGTTAATATGCTTTGGTGTTTATCATTGATATTGCCTTTCTTGTTTTGTGATATAAATATCTAAGTGTGTTTTATTCATTAGGATAGTCAAGATTGCTTTGCAAAACACCGAAATATGGACGTAAAATTACATAATTTTACATTACTCTATTCCCTAGCAAATAGTGCAACGCTATGATAAAAAGATCGCATATAGGAGGTCATACACTTGGTGACGTCTATTATTACTTCTGTATGTATTGTCAAGCGGATAAAGCTTAGGGAATTTCCTTCAATGTTTACATAATCTAATCCTTCTAATTACATTGTCATGTATCTATGCCATTTGCGTTTGATAATTATTTATTTATACATTTGGCACCAAAAAAATCAGTTGATCCGATATACCAAATTATTCCGATTCAATAATATTTGCATGATATATCAAAATTATGCAAAACTGTAAATTATATATATATATATATATATATATATATATATATATATATATATATATATATATATATATATTTATATATGTATATATATATATATATATATATATATATATATATATATATATATGTATGTATGTATATATACACACACACATATATATATATATATATATATATATATATATATATATATATATATATATATATATATATATATATATATATATATATATATATATATATATATATATATATATATATATATATATATATATATATATATATAAAACTATTTTACATTCAAGACCGATGCAGGAATTATCCGGAAACAGCATATCATATGCATTATCAACTGTTCCATTTACATTACAACACAGCAAAATATCTATAATTATGTCTTTTAGCTCTTTTACCAACTGATATTTTCTCCTGTGTTTAATGTATTGCCTTTCATGTAGGTCCTCATATTTTTTAAACATTGACCAAACTTTATTTCTAATTACTTTTAAACGATGATTTCCTCCAAATTTGTTCTAGTTATAATTCAATCATGATGTTATTAACATAACTCAGTAATCATAGCTAGTTACACTAAAAGATAATTAATGCAAGTAATGAATAATAAAAGAGATTATGAATAAATATATATTAATATGTTAAAAAAAAAGAAAGGGTTAACTCGAAGTTAGTTTTTTCTTACCATATATTATGTTTTTATTTTTTTGGAGATTTTAAAGAACTTTTTACTATTTTTCATTACTGTTTTAGCAAATTTGACTACAAAATACTAGAAAACTATATAAAGAGAAAATTTAAAACTTTTATAACGGGTAATTTTACTTTAGGTGATACGGTGATTTCTAATTAAATGCTGTTTTTAAGTTCAGCAAGATGTCAAAGTAGAGCCAAGGTAGCCTGAATTTGATATGAGATATTTCAGCGAATATATTTAACTTATATCAATAGAAGGTCATAGCCAAATTAAACGGAAATGTACACAGCACAGTATGATATTCTATTTATATTCATATGACTTAACCCATCGTTTCCATTTGATAAAATTCCTTCATTCCAAATCTAAATGTAACCCAGATCAGTCGATAGTTGTGGAATATTATTTAAGAAAAAAGAGGTTGCATAATAGATGATTCCAATAACGTCAAAATATTGCCTCTATAATTCCATACTCAGCAAAATTTATGGTGCTACCCCTTTGGCGCTGATGATCATTTGGTTCAATGATGATAGACTGTTGAAATTACAAAGGTAAAGAGAGCTTTCGAATGGAATTTGCCTCTCTTGTTCGTTCAGTTTCATGTGTGATTTAAAAGAAATTAAAAAATATCTAATGGAATACTTTAAGGATAACACATTTAATCAGGGTATGGAAACTTCCTATCAATTGTTGCTTCGATTATTAGTTATTCCTATATTCACCATGAAAATATAACATATGATAAAACATTTCACTATAGGTGACTAACCTGATAAAGTTCTTAGAGAAATATAATGTTTTTTTCGTACATCTTTCATCGCTTTTTAATAATATAAATGAGGTTAAGGTTTAATTATTTCTTTATGTTTTGGGACAGCATTTTGTTAGACTACTTGTAATATAAACAAAAGTTTTGTAAACTACCTGTATGTGTAAAAGAGAGAGAGAGAGAGAGAGAGAGAGAGAGAGAGAGAGAGAGAGAGAGAGAGAGAGAGAGAGAGAGAGAGAGAGAGAGAGGTCCTTAAATTTTTGCCTTCATTTTCTTGTATAAAATTTTTTAATTGGGATAATGAAGAAACAAATCTCCTTACCTCCGATAGCATAACCCTAATAGTGATGGAGGCACAGTCCTGATTAAAACGCTTATTGGTACTATTAAGCAGCAGTCGTGTGGTTTGATAGCTACTTTAGCATTAGGGGTTATGGTCGGTTAGAAAGTTTTATCTTGATTTATGGGTGAAGGTAGAATAAAAAGGTCACTTATTATTTTTGAGTTTTCTTTTCCAAGAAATACATATTTATTTTATGTACATTTAGACACCTGCGCTATGCAAATATTTCAATGAGGTTTTAGGCTATCCTTAAATATGCCGCTCACTTTCCATAGGAAAAGGCAAACTTTTTGGCTGATGTGTTTGACAGTAAGCAGTGAAATAAGAAACTTAATTTTTCTCAATCCAGTTTTTCTGAAGTTAAACTAACTAGTGTATCTTTTTCGATCTCCTGAAATTAAAGCTCCCTTGATGGTTCTTGATGTTTATGGAGGTGTAGACCCGAATAGTATTTTTCGTTTGTTTTTTGTGAAGACAACAGAAATCTTAGATGAAAAGTTATCTTTTATTTTACGTAAGTTACCAAGAACAGAAGCTTTTAGCACTTGTTGTGGAATGGGAAGAGTTACTCCATTATGTAAATATGTTTGGGATAGCTCAATTACAACTGATTACCGCCCAATATCCATAACTCCCATATTATCTGTATTTTTTTTCTTTTGTGGGGGGGGGGTGGTCAAAATTTCTAAATGGGCATCCAGAATATAATAACCTGTTCCCTAGTATGCAATCTGGCTCATGTAAAGGTATTAAAGCATGTGATGGCCTTTTTTTTTCAATTTCCAATGCTCTACAGAAATTTCTTGATTGTGAAGTTCGTATGACTGGCCTTGATTTTAAAGATGCCTTTGACCATGTTAATCATGAGCCCCTTGTTTTTAAACTTAAAGAGTTGGGAGTAGGTGGGTGAATTTTTTAGCATCATTATGGAATGTCTAAGCATAAGATCGTAAATAGTTCTTGTTGATGGGCACAATAGTGGGAATAGAAATGGGATATCTAATCTTCAACAGAGCATTGTTCTTTGCCCATTACTTTCCATACTATATACGCATTGCATATTCTGATAATGCAACTCTCTTTGCATCGATTCCCTCTCCTGGATGCATAACTAGGGTTGCTGAGTTCCATAAAAGACATCTTCCTAAAATTAGTGGAAGGTGCAAATTATGGGCCATTAACTTTAATCCTTAAAAAACTCAAAGTATGATTGTAAGTAGATCAAGGACAGTGGCTCCTCAACATCCGGCTTTCAGCAATAATAGTGTTCCTTTAACTGTATGACTCTTTTTTTATAATTTTAGGTGTGATTTTTGACAGCAACTTTACCTTTGAGAAACACATGTATGTCTTTTCTTCAATTCCACACAAAAAAGTCTTATTGAGATTCGGTGATCAACCTATTCTGAAAAATTGTTTTAATTCTTTCATTCTATCTTGTTTTGAGTGTTATTCTCCAGTCTGGTCTTCAGATGCTGATTCTCATCTTAATCAGTTGGATAGGATCTTACAGTCTATATTTCCTAATCTTAATTTAGATATTAATATCTGGCCCTGTCGTTCAGAATGTTCGCTATACTGTACGTGTTCCATAAGAATTTTCATAATTCTGACCATCCTTTACATTCAGATCTTCCCGGACAGTTTCTTCATGTTGGTAATACTAGGAATGTAGTTAATTCTAATATGCAGGGCTTCTCCATCATGAGGCTCAATACTCTACAGAGTCTACAGTGTTCTATGAGTTCTATTCCAGTTAGGGCCATGTTGTGAAATGATCTTCCTAATCGAGTAGTTGAATAGGTAGAACTTCAATAGTTCAAACCTGCTGCAAATGTTTTTTATGTTAAACAGGTTGACATAAGTCTCTTTTTATAGTTTATATATGGAAGATCTGATTTAGTGTTGTTACTATTTTCAAAATATTTTATTTTAATTGTTTATTACTTTTCATGTAGCTTATTCAATTCCTTATTGCCTTTCCTCACCAGGCTATTTTTCTCTGTTGGAGCGCTTGGGCTTATAGCATCCTGCTTTTCCAAATGGGGTTGTAGCTTAGCTAATAATAATAATAATAATAATAATAATAATAATAATAATAATAATAATAATAATAATAATAATAATAATAATAATAATAATAATAATAATAATAATAGGAATCTAAAATAGATGCACAGGGAGCAAATAAAAGGTTCCGTTACATAAAAGAAATGAGTATCCCCTTCAGTCCTCCTCTAAAAGTACATAGGCGCCATGTAAGATAAAATACTGCAAATTATCTGAGTATGTTTACATATAAGGAAGAAAAAAATTACTAATATTTCCTCATTACAGAACCCAAAGGTTAAGAGAGCCACGTAGTTTTAATAGCTTGGAAAAGCACTATACTGCCACTAACATACACTAATTCGTTAATGTTTCCAGAATTTATTTAAATTTCACTGATTAACCTAATAAAATTTAACATTTTGTAATTAGGATTATTGTTTTAGAAATAAATATGTTTTACATCCTAGATCAAAAGTTTGTTCCTACTCAGAGTGAAGCCAAGGAAACTCTGGCCAATTTTAACTTTCCCAAACTCATTGTGCCAGTTAAGCTTAACTTGATTAACGGTTGGGCAAAGGGAGACGGAACGGTAGGTCACCTTGTTGCTGCACTCATAAGAACATAGATTATTTATCAAACCGTATTCAGGATTACTTATATGTTTCCATATAAATACAGTAAAACTGGTATTGTATCCTTTGCTTATCAAAACATTCTTAATTGGAAAATGTTTTAATTAAAGAAAATAAATTGTAACGTTAAAACCTGGTTGGTAATATTTTGTCGCCAAAAGGACAATGCCAGGTAATGCAATTTACATTAGAAAACACTTTCATAGTACCTATTAACTATTTTATTCCCAAATTCAGATGAAAAACGTTTAGATAGTGGTCGTTTTTTACATACATAGAAGACTATGCTCAAAGACAAGAATAAAATGGTTGAGTAAATTATACACTTCGATAAGTGATAAAAGTAAATAATGGGTAATCAAAACAGAAATCTGATGTAGATAAAAAATATGAAGTGGAAAGGTTTCTGAAAAAAAAAAAAAACATGACAAAATAAACGTTAAAGAAAGCAACTTCAGCCATATTGAAATAAACCCTATGACCGTTAAAATGTAGTGAAGAGTTATAAACACATCATGATGATAAACCTGAAACTTTTTAATTATACATTTCCAAAAGCTTAATCAGCTTTGGTAACATATGCACCTTTTTGAAACGAACAGCATTGGTTTTGCCATAGTATTGCACTAGTCTAGGAGTAAACAACATGAAAGGATTGGCTTATGAATTAGACTAGGTAAAGTAAGAGAAAGAATAGAGAATATATATCTAAATTTACAATATGAAACTAATTGACAGAAAAACATCTAAGTTTTTTTAGGCTATAAAATCACTCGTATTCTGTTCTTCTCATATGAAGACCCGTGGCTTCTAATTAAGAAAATTCTCATTAGACAGCTACAACGCAGAACAGTTTTCCATCTTGCTTTAGAATTAAATTTGAAATGCGAAAGTCTTATGCAAGGCACTGTCAGTTAAAATGTTTGAAGGGGACTCGTTCTCTTAGAAAAGAAACATGCATTTACATTAAAAGATTGACAACCTTTGCCACTTTCATAGTTTTAAAGGTATGTAATTTTTGTCATGTTCCCACCGCAAGAAATTGAAAAAGAAAAAAAGAATATGGAAGAAGCATTTCCTGACTATATCAGTCAGTGAGTCCATGATTACTACTTACTAACAGTTAATTGTTGAAGGTTAATGTAATTATAAAAGAATAGGTGCTGATTTTTATCTTATGAATGTAATCCTCTATTTTTATTAGCACTCTGATGCGACAACAGCTTCATATTTTAAGCCTTCCTCGAATTATGTATTTTGACGTTTTAGGATTTTTTCTTCCGGTTATTTACTCCCTTGCTTTTTCCCTCACTGAGCTATTTTTTTATTTTTCTGTTGGAGCCCTTCGGCTTATAGCATCCTGTTTTACCAACTATGGCTGTATTTGAGCTAATGATAATAATAATAATAATAATAATAATAATAATAATAATAATAATAATAATAATGATAAGAATAATATATGATAAGCATTGAGAAAATTGTGGTTTAGCATGAACTTCAGTCTTGTAACTAGCGTGGGGTCGAATCCTCCGTGTAAAACGATAATTGGTACAACCTTTTCTCTTTAGATTTCTAGGCTTTGGTGAAGGAGTAAGAGCAAGAATAGAGAAATTAGGGTCAGTGAAAAGGCAGTAATTTATAGATCTGGTGAGGGTGGCCGCTAGACTGGAAAACGTGGATTAGGTACTATTTGTTAGGCGAAATTCTGATGTCGAGGAGGAGGTTTTCTCTGAGAGAGAGAGAGAGAGAGAGAGAGAGAGAGAGAGAGAGAGAGAGAGAGAGAGAGAATATATATATAAACTAGTGTGCCCATTACTATATATAGTTATTGTTCATTGGGAATGCCATTTGCCATATCCAGGCTGTAAGAGTTCGTTATATTTCCTTTACCCAAAATCAGTGTTTTTCTTACGTTTTATCTCTCGTATGTCCGCATCCCAGGAATATCTAACACAAGACATGGCTGCAGAGTTTATTTTTCTCTCTTTCTTGTTTTCTTTGAAGGGGAAAAGGCTTCCATTTCTGGCATCCTTGCGATGGAATTAATTTCTAATTTTGCTGCATATTGTACAACAGAGAATCAACGGAAAGTGTAGCCTAATTTTACACTTCCTTTTAGGACACACGAATACACACTTTTTTACTCTCTCTCTCTCTCTCTCTCTCTCTCTCTCTCTCTCTCTCTCTCTCTCTCTCTCTCTCTCTTGACATGAATAAGATGTAACAAATGAAAACGAGGGTTTTTGACCAAAGGAAATAAAATTCATTCACGTCCCGGACATGACAATGGGCATCCAAGATGAACAATAGCCACCATGATTGGTATAACATTCACTGCTATGCTCTCTCTCTCTCTCTCTCTCTCTCTCTCTCTCTCTCTCTCTCTCTCTCTCTCTCTCTCTCTCTCTCTCTCTCTAGAAAGAGAGAGAGAGAGAGAGAGAGAGAGAGAGAGAGAGAGAGAGAGAGAGAGAGAGAGAGAGAGAGAGAGAGCATAGCATTGAATGTTATACCAATCATGGTGGCTATTGTTCATCTTGGATGCCCATTGTCATGTCCGGGACGTGAATGAATTTTATTTCCCTTGGTCAAAAACTCTCGTTTTCATTCGTTTCATCTCATCCATGTCAGCCTCCCAGGAATATATATCCGGTTGCATGGCTGCATAGTTGACATTTTTTTTTTATTGGTTTATTATATATTTCATATGGAAAAAGGATTACTTTTTTGGCATCTCTTTGATAAAGTGGTTTTATAATTTTTAAAGGATGGTGACTTTAAGTGACACATGACAGAATTGAAAAGCATTTCAATAACTACTTTAACTAGTTTTCATCCCTTAGGAAATGTTTGTGCCTCACTGTAGTTTATTAGATCCATAGAAATAGTATCAAATATCAGGTAACGATCCTTATCAATTACTCAAAAATAAAATGTATTTAGATTCTAATGATATCTGTTACTTATTATACATTTCTGTTTGTCTAATGAAGAATGTATTGTACCAACCGTGTGTCACACAATTGTACATAATTCCTTTTGTATATATTATGCTTGTATCTTCGCTCTTCCCTCGCACTAAAACGAACATGAAAATTCATGTCTGCTTTTCTCCTCTGTAACATTGTCAATATTAGAACATGAAAATTCTTGTTGCTTTGAGATTTTGTATATAAAGGAGAGTATTCTTTAATAAACAACTCAGTTGAATGCATCCAGCCTTTGAGTCATAACCTCTCTCTCGGCACCGTCACATTGGTGACCCCGGAAGTCGACTCGCTCCCACTGCCTTCCATCCCCACCTCCCTCGCCCCTCCATCGTTGGTACTATGACGGACTCCACTACAGCAGTTGGCGCTGCGGCCGCCCCATTGAAACTTTCACCGTTCGCCAGCGGAGAGGCATTTGCTTGGTTTCAGCGCGCAGAAGTCCAGTTTCGCATCAACGGCGTGACTCGCTTAACCACCAAAGCAGATTATGTTCTCGCGGCGATACCCGAGGACACCTTCCCGGAAATATCCGACTGGCTTTGTGAACAAGGAGACACGCCAATAGCGTATGTCGCCCTCAAAACATACCTTGTGCAGCAGTACTCGCAGTCGCCAGCCGCCCGTGTAGCAGAGCTTTTTCAGCTCTCGCAACAACCGTTGGGGGACCAAAGGGCTTCGTTTGCCCTCAGGGAAATGACCAGTATCGCTCGCCTTCAACCTGCCGCAGACAGCTCTCCTCGTGGGGTGAACCTACTTCTTGCCCTATGGATACGCCGTTTACCCGGACCTATACGCGCTACCATACCCGATGTCGATAGTTTACCCATAAAGGACTTGATGACCAAAGCCGACGCCCTTATGGACAGCCACTTCAAGACCTCCATCACCGCCTCCACCCCTGACGAAGAGGATGCCTATTCAACCTCAACTGAAGCTGACATGAATGCCGTAGGACATACACGCCCACACCATGACGTGCCGAGGCAGAGACAAAGCCGCCCACCACCCACCAATCGCTCGCGTCCCATCAAACGACTTCTACAGCCATTTCCTACCTCCCATCCACCACAGTTTTGCTACTACCACCTCAGATTCGGGACAACTGCGAAGAAATGTGCCAAGGATTTTCAGTGGCCAAAAAACGTGTAAGTAGGCCATCGCTTGTGGCGGTGGCCTCCCGTGTTTCTAATCTTTTCTTTTTACAGGATGCAGGAACGGGCGTGCGATTTTTGGTAGACACGGGTGCTTGTCGTTCTCTTTTGCCAAGGAAACTCTTCAAGACACGACGTAGTCTATCTACATCTGCCGACGTCTGCTTGGTAGCTGCCAACGGATCTGCGATACCCACCTACGGTTACGAGAACCTCACATTATTGTTCGGAAACGGTAAATTCAATTGGAAGTTTCTCGTTGCTGACGTCACAATGCCAATCCTCGGTGCGGATTTCCTCTCTCCTTTCCACCTTATGGTTGATGTCGCCCACCGACGATTGGTCAACGCAGACTCGTACTTGTCGACACCTCTTCAACCCGACCCCTCCAAGATCGCTCTCCACATTACCGCACCCACGGAAGCTTACGCCCACCTCCTCACATCGTACCCGGAAGTTTTCCGTCCAGAACTTCACCAAACGCCCACGGTTCCTGCCAAGCACAGTATTTATCACCATATCAAGACGACGGGACCCCCAGTCTTCGCAAAATTCAGACGTCTGGCACCGGAACAATTGGCAGCCGCCAAACAGACGTTCGCCGAAATGGAGGAAATGGGCCTTTGCCAAAAGGCCTCCAGCCCATGGTCGTCACCCTTACACATCGTTCTGAGGAAATACGGCTCCCTCCGTCCGTGTGGGATTACAGGCGCCTGAACATGCAAACAGAACCGGATCACTACCCCCTCCCAAACATTGCCGACATGACCTCCTACCTGCACAAAGCAAAGGTTTTCTCTACGCTCGATCTCCTAAAGGGGTAATATCAGGTGCCTATGAACCCAGAAGACATCCCCAAGACTGCCATCACCCCTCCGTTTGGTACATACACCTTCAATTACTCCTGTTTTGGCCTTCGTAATGCAGGGGCCACGTTTCAATGTCTCATGGATGGTATCTTAGGGGACCTCCCTCTCTGTGTATGTTATGTGGACGACATACTTGTGTTCTCCTCCTCAAAAGAGGAACACCTCCGTCATCTGCGCATCGTGCTCGACCGCCTACAACAAAACGGCCTTGTAGTCCGGTGCGACAAGTGTACCTTTGGCGCCATCGAAGTGTCATTCTTAGGGCACCGCATCACTCCTGAAGGTGTCCACCCCCTCCCTGAGAAAGTAGCAGCTGTTCAGAACTTCCCCGTGCCCTCGACCGTCAAAGCTCTGCAGGAATTCTTGGGCATGATCAACTATTATCACCGTTTTCTGCCAGCCATTGCCGCCACTCTTGCTCGCCTCTACGCCTCCCTCAAGGGCAAGCCTAAGGACCTGAAGTGGGGTCCCCTTCAAGATGCAGCCTTCTGCAATGCAAAGAAGGCCCTATCAACTGCTGCGGCTCTCACTTTTCCTATCCCACATGCCCCTCGCCTTCTCTCCACCGATGCCAGCGACGTCACTATTGGTGCAGTACTTGAGCAGGTGGTCAACGGCTCGCCCCGCCCATTGGCCTTCTTCAGTAGAAAACTGTCCAAGGCAGAATCGGGTTATTCTACCTTCGATCGAGAATTGCTGGCGGTGCACTTGGCTGTCCGTCACTTTACTCGACAGTCTGATGCCTGGTCTGCCCGGCAACGCCGACATCTCTCCGCCGTGGCTGAATACAATTGCACCCTTCAATATGTCCCAGGGAAAATGAATCCCCTTGCCGATGCCCTGTCAAGAAACACGTTGGCTGCCGTTCAACTGGGACTGGATTACAACGCCCTGGCTGAAGCCCAACGACAGGATCTATAGTTTCAAGCATGTAGGACATCCTGCACGTCCCTCCGTTGGGAAGACTTTCCCCTCGAAGACTCCAACACCACCCTCCTCTGTGACGTCAGTACTTGCAGACCACGACCTTGGATTCCTGCTCCCATGCGCCGACAGGTGTTTGATTTCATTTACGGCCTCTCACATCCCTTGTGCCGTTTTACTGCACAGCTGCTGAAGGCAAAGTTCATTTGGCACGGCATTTCTAAGGATGCTAAGGATTGGGTCCGCGCCTGTACTTCTTCCCAAACTTCCAAAGTACATCGACACACGGATTCAGGAGTGGGCACCTTTCCTCAACCTCAGCGTCGTTTCGTACACATTCACGTCGACGTTGTAGGCCCCCTACCCACATCGCAAGGACATCGTTACCTGTTTACCATCATCGACCGCTCCACCCGTTGGCCTGATGCCATTCCCATGGAAACTGCAACGTCCGGCTCATGTACATCTGCCTTACTCTCTGGATGGATTGCAAGATTTGGTATCCCTGAACATATTACTTCTGACAGGGGAGCCACTTTCACCTCTCAATTGTGGATATCATTAGCAAATCTCCTGGGCATCACCCTACATCAGAAAACGGCCCACAACCCCGCTGCCAATGGAATGGTTGAACGTTTTCATCGCACCCTCAAAGCAGCTTTGATGTCCCGCTGCAAGGATTGCAACTGGTTTACTCAGCTTCCCTGGGTCCTCCTGGGACTAAGGACCACTCCTAAAGACGCCCTCGATGTCTCGGCAGCTGAAATGGTGTATGGCGACCCGTTGGTCGTCCATGCCGAATTTTTTCCTTCTACAACCTCCTCCGACGATCTCCAGCGCATACGTCACGTCATGGGAAAATTTATTCCATGCCGGCAGTCTTACAAGCCCCCAGCAAAGCATCACATACCAACAGACTTGCACTCTGCAACGCACGTCTTCCTACGCAACGACACTATCAAGCCACCACTAACACCCCCTTACACGGGCCCTTTCCTTGTGATCCGACGCAGTCCGAAAGCATTCCTACTAAACAATCGTGGCAAAGAAGACTGGGTTTCCATTGATCGTCTAAAACCTGCTTATCTCCTGCCAGATGACCCGCCTACAGTTCGCCTCTCTAGATTAGGGCACCCTATTTAACTTGTACAGTATGTCATTTTTAGGGGGGGAGCCATGTACCAACCGTGTGTCACACAGTTGTACATAATTCCTTTTGTATATATCATGCTTGTATCTTCGCTCTTCCCTCGCACTAAAACGAACATGAAAATTCATGTCTGCTTTTCTCCTCTGTAACATTGTCAATATTTGAACATGAAAATTCTTGTTGCTTTGAGATTTTGTATATAAAGGAGAGTGTTCTTTAATAAACAACTCAGTTGAATGCATCCTGCCTTTGAGTCATAACCTCTCTCTCGGCACCGTCACAGTATAAAGAAAATTTTTCGTCTGTATTGTAGATTGCTAAATCATCGGTGTAACATAGGTTCTGTGCATTCAATTATCCCATAACAAAAGTAGATTTGTTCAGGGAATCCTGGATACTGGACTGACAATGGAGATAATGACGATGAGGACAAAGCCGAGACTGCATATGTAGCAAAGTCAGGTCTTGTCAGTCTTCTCCTTTCCCAGCCGTCCTACATAAATCATTTTTGTTCTTATATTTATTCTCTCCTTTTTCGG
>NC_090729.1:51558077-51596323 GCF_036898095.1 Palaemon carinicauda
TGCACATATGTTTTCGCCTTTGAGGAAGTATACAAAGGGTTTCGGTGATCTTGGTAGTCGACTCCCTTGCCCCTTACCTAACGTAGGGCTGTTTTATACTTCCTAACCTCTCCAGTTACCTTATCCAAGGTAATATCCACCCCCTGAGGTAGCCTAGGCTACATCCTAGCCCTCCTTACCTAGAATCGTACTTGGGTAGGGTTAGGCTAGGATTTTCTTTCCCCACTCCTAGCCATAGCACATGAGCTTTGAGTTTTAGACAGAACCTCAGAGTACCAGTTGTTTGCCCCCAGCTCCCCCTCTAGGTGGATGAACTCTCCTTTTGGGCTCTGCTGGTCAGCAGAGGTGGGTTGGGGGGAGGGGGGGCTCTACCCTTCCCCCTAGTCCACACTTGGCAGGGTTACGACCCTTCCTCCCTGTGGCCTAGTGACTTGTCCTACACTTAGCTTCCCTGGTTTGGGACTCGCTTCCCTAGCCTAGGTTAGGCAGGCCAGGGGATTCTGTTTTTTTATAGTTCAGGACAGTACACAAGTGCTGCACCTTCTCAGAACTAGCCTACCCTAGGCTGGAGAATGAATTCCCCTACACCTGGGATAGTGCTGGTTCTGGAACAGACCCCCCCCACCCCCTGGAATGTTGGCGGAGGCTACGCCTTCCCCCACGCTCCCCCTCAGGACCCTCGCCCTTCCCCTCCCTCTGTCCTTTAGTGTTGGCCTAGCCATCACACCCCTGTCCGATGTCCTACAACTCCACCACGTGCCGGCGGGTTGTGGGTTCGGCTTGGTCTCTTCGTTGGTTAGTCCGAGCTGCTATGCTTCCAGCATATGGTCTGCCGGCGGAAGACCTCCCTATCTTAGAGTGTTCTTCGGTCCTCCCGTGGGCCACCATCTGCAATTCTAGCACACTGCCGGCTCTGTTGTGCCTGGATGAAAGATTGCCTCCCTCTCTCTTTCATTTGATTACTTCTTCCGGAGGAAGACGAGGTCTGGGTAACGTGCTACCCTTCCCTCCCTCTTCTCCTACCCTTTCTCTCAACCTATCAGTGCCGGTCCACTGCCGCTACCCTGCCGGCAACAGCTGTCAGTGTAACCTGTTATCCACTCTGTCTCATTGATTGACGTCAGTGCTGGAATATCTTCGCCGGTAGCTTGCCGACTGCTGGAGGCCGCCGACATGCCAGCGATCTGCCATCATCCTGAGTTTCCTACTCTCTCTGCCACATAGATTGATGACAGGGAGGGGTTCCCCCCTCGATGGAGATTCGCCGGCGCCACCTAATCATATTACTTCAGCGGACTATCACCTCTTCCCTGCTGGCCTTCTGCCAAGCTATATACGATAGCCAGTACATCTATGGTATAGTACATACCCTAGACAGAAAACTATGGTGTATAGTTGTGCAGTAAAATTTTTCCAGCATACTCTGTGCATCCATGCACAGTCCCTTACCAGGACCTATCTGAATAGGGAGGAATCATTTCTCTCCCTTTTCTCCTAAACTGAATGAATTCAGTTCCCTCCCTTTACCATGACTAATTCCCCGGAGGAAGTCTAAGCAGTGCTTAATCCAATATGGATATTCCTTCCATCTCTTATTCACTTTAAAAGCCCCCAGAATTAGTTATGGTGTGGGGTCACAGCAATTGGCTGGGTGTGATGCACATGTATGTGTCTTTTCTGCTTCTTTTCCAGCTTACCTATCCTAAGCTTACACTTGAAAAGAAATCTTATATTAAGTTAAGTAATTCTAATGCTAATCTAAGATTAATTTAAGTAATTACTTTAAGTCATTGTACATGACTTCCGCCGACTCATGTCCCCTTTTCTTTTACAGGAGGAGTATATCCGGTGTGAGAGCGTCTTCTGCAGCGTTCGACGCCTGGACTTCTACGGACACCTGGCGTGCCGAACCCACGCCAGCTGTTGCATCTACAAAGGGACTCTTCAGTATTGGGACCCACAGGTCTGCAATGTTTGCGAGGACCTGCTCCATAAGGCGTTTGAGGACCCTCCTTCAGCAGATGCCAGGGACGTTGCCCGAGAGAAACTGCGCAAATGGGTGCGTGGTTTCCAAAAGAACGCCACGGGGCCCTATATCCCGAGTGAGAAGATGAGAGCTTTTCTCTTTCCAAAGGCATCTGCTGATGCTGTCATCGCCAAAGCCGATATCCCCTGCATCTAGCTGACGGTCGAACCGGATGTATTGGACGCACTGCAAGACTTCCATATTGACGAGGTGTTGCTGTAACGGAACCGATTCCCTCTACCTCTTCCACTCCTACTCCGTCGTTAGTGGAAAACCAGGACAGTCTCCAGGCCCTAGTGGCCCTCCTGGATGAGAGGTTCCGCAAAGGACACGAGGACCTCAAGAGGGAGATTCTCCGTCTGACGAAGCAGACAGTCAAGAAGATCAACGTCAAGGATCTTTCCTCTTACTCAGTGACCAACCCCTGGAGGTATGCAGAGTACAGGCCAATTACAAGTGGACGAATTTTCGTCAATGACAAGCTAGGCACCCTCCCCCTTGAAGAGGTGGAGTTTTGGCTTAGCTTTGAATCGTATCCGGACTGTTACATCCATCTCAAGTCCGAGCCAGCTTCCAAGGAGGAAACCGAGCCTAAGGAGGTCATAGTTTTTGACCACGCTAAGGCTCAATCTCTTCTGGCCGGCAGCCTTAAGAGCAAGGGCTACACTAACTCCAAGGTGCCGGCCCTTAGCAAGAAACACCCATCCTTTTTTGTTCCTGCCACCATGGTCTTCCCTTTTGCTGAAAAGTCCTTGACGGCAGTGTTAAAAGCGGTGGAGAAAGGGAAACCTCGCCCTCCTTCCGACGACAAGAACTGGAAGGACATCCAGTTAACTTTCTCGGTAGGAAAGTTGGAGGCTGACGTCGCAGGACGGTAGTTTAACGAGAACCTTCCAAAGCTCTCCGAATACCTTCTGCGTCAGGAGCTGGATACGAAAGAAAGACTGTCCACCTCCCTTTCTCATCTAGTGCAACTGGAGACGATGGCCGGGGACACTCGGACCCCAGACATGTATATGGTCTTAGCTAAGACCCATCTCGCCACCCTGACGAAGGACTTTTATAGCTTCATCAGGGCCTGGAGAGCTCGTATAGAATTCATGTTTGCGGACGCTACCATCAAACACGAACCCCGGGAACTGATCTCCTCCAACATTTGTGGGAAAGACCTCTTCCCCAACGATCTAGTGAGAGAGATCGTAGACAGAACGGCCACCGAGAATCGGAACCTTCTCATTAAGTGGGGTATGTCAAGAAAGAGGAAATCTTCTCAGGATGAGGGCCCCCAACCTAAGAAGAAATCAAACAAGCCTAGGCCCCAGCAGCGACAGGCTAAGTGCCAGTTTCCGGCACCCGCTACTCCCTAGTCGGTGGCTCAGCACCAACAGACCTTTCAGTTGGTCCCTCAGCCGGTGGTGGTTCAGTCACCAATCTTCACACCTGCCTGCAAAAGGCAGTCAACTACCTTTCGTCCTAAAGGTAGAGTCTCCAGCATTGGCTCCTCTCGACGTCCATCAAGAGGTAGAGGAGGAAGGGGAGCAGGCGGCTGAGGTGGCAAACCCTTGGGTAACCAGAAGCAATGAAATTCTTCCGGCGGGAGGAAGACTCCGCCTCTTCCAGGATTGTTGGACCTTCGATCTTCGGGCTCACAGCATCATCAAGAATGGACTAGGGTGGAGTTGGGTAACACCACCTCCAACCTTCCATCAATTCTTCCAACACTCCACCCCCATCCTGGAAGAATACGTCCAAGAACTCTTGAACAAGAAGGTGATCAGGAGGGTAAAGTCCACCAGGTTCCAGGGAAGACTGTTCTGTGTTCCCAAGAAGGACTCCGCCAAACTCAGAGTCATATATATGTATATATATATATATATGTATATATATATATATATATATATATATATATATATATATATATATATATATATATATATATATATATATATATATATATGTTTGTGTGTGTGTGTGTGTATACTGTATATCTATTCATATATATAAATATATTTAAAGATATATATATATATATATATATATATATATATATATATATATATATATATATGTGTGTGTGTGTGTGTGTGTGTGTGTGTGTGTGTGGGTGTGTGTGTGTATGTATGTCTGTTTGTCTGTCTGTCTGTCTTATGGTGTGTGTAATTAACCAGGTAATTGGCAAACTATTATGTGTGGCATTTATAAACCACGAAACGGCTTTTGGTTCTGTCAAAACCTAAGCTGTAATGAAAGCCCTTCACAGTAAAGGAATGGCTGAATCTTATGATAAAACATTTGAAGATATATGTACAGGAACTACACCTATCCTAAAAATACACATATAGTGAGAAAATTCCGACTGAGAAAGGAGTGAAACAGTGATATCCGATCTCTTCTAAATCATTCAAAGTAGGTCTAGAAGCATTTTTTTAAGAAATTGCGTTGGGAAAACGTAGGAATTCCTATTTAAGGGGAAATACCCTAACCACTTAAGATTTGCAAATGATATATTTGTGTTTAATAAGTCTTAGGTGGAATTACAAAACCTAATGTAAGATTTAAATAGAAAAAGCAGAAATCTAGAACTGAAAATGAATAGGAGAAAAACTAGGATAATGTATAATGAAAATTGAAAGAAACATCAACTAAGCACAGTTTACGAACTTTTGAGATTGTTAAGGAATATACATACTTGGGACGACAGTAAGCGTTTCCCCAGGACACGAGACCAAAATTAAAAGAAGGGTCTGCAAGAGATGGAGACGATACGGTTAATAAAAGAAAATTATGAAAAGTAAAATTCTAATTCCTCTAAAATGAAAAATACCAGCATTTTTCGTGTCATAACACGCTACAAATGATATTTAGCGAAGGAATTCTTAGAAAAAAAAAAGATTGTACAACCAATCATAGCAGCAATTCTTAGTTAGAGATTCTACAGTCTGTTGTTTCTTCTGACACAGTAAATTTTCATATTTGGGTGTATTATGAAAGGTGATAGGTAAATATTAATAAGTTTTACACTTCTCAGCCCAATTTTACTATATGTTCATGTAAAAACCACTAAACCAGTCGTAGTTGCTACTATCGTATCATTTTTTTTTTTCTACATGAATGCAGTGTTGACACATGCTCTTAAATGAGGTTGTGTGGTGAAGTAAAATTCCAGCATTATTTCCCGAATTCCTCATGTATAAATTTTCATATAAGATAATAATTATTGCTCGAGCTAATAATTCTCTAGAAAATTTCAAAACATGCAATATTTTTTTGTTTTTGTGTAACTGTAGGTCTGTTTACTTTACAGGTAACCTAGTAACTGTGTAGTGAATGTGTTTTTTCAAGTTCCTGTTGACTAACAACTATCTGTATTCCTCGAATTCCATGCAACGAAGCCAATAACAAAATATTGTTCCATTGCAAAATATATATAAAAAATAATGAAATAAATAAAAAAAATGCATAAGAAAGTGCTTGGATAATATTAATTGACATTTTTGCATGTACATGTCATTATCGAGTTATCGTTACCTTCATTTATTAAAGATAGTACATTCAAAACATTTTTTTCATTACATGTTAATAATAAGTTGGCTTATATTTCATATCTCGTGAGTGTGAGTCATTGTGTGCCCATTACTGGCGTGTTTCACGGTTTTGAAACTCCACTATAGAATTTCATCTTAGTGTTAAGACACAGGGTGATTTCAAGGGACATTTTTCAGGAAAAAAAAAATGGGCGTCTTATGACACAAGAAAAAATTGCATTTATCCAGATGGTCCGAATTAACTAACGCTTCGGAAACTAGGTGTTTCAATAAAGCCTTAAAACATAAGCTAGTTGCAACTCAAATAGCTAGGGAAAGAATAATGATGGGAATAACACTATGTCAGAGATAAAGAACAATATGCATATGAGGATAAACTAAAGTAGAGGATAGTCTAACAACATGGAAGAAGAAGAAATGCGCATGGGAAGGATATAGAAGGAAAATGACAGGCAATAGATGAACATCAAAAATAACAGAATGGATCCCTAGAGATGGCAAAGGAAGCAGGGGAAAATGAGAAGACGATGGATTGACGAGTTAAGAAAGTTTACGGGTGTGGAATCAAATAGTGTAAGGACATGTCTGAGGCCTTTATTTTGCAGTGGACATGAAATAGTTGTTGCTACCGCAGATGATGATGATGATGATGATGACGATGATGATGATGATGTATATATATATATATATATATATATATATATATATATATATATATATATATATATATATATATATATATATGGTATGTATACACACACACACAGACACACATATATATATATATATATATATATATATATATATATATATATATATATATATATATATATATATATAATTATATAAATGAATATATATGTATACGCACACACACACACACATATATATATATATATATATATATATATATATATATATATATATATATATATATATATATATATAGTATGGTCTTTATTTTTATTATTATCATTATTATTATTATTATTATTATTATTATTATTATTATTATTATTACTATTACCTGCTAAACTCCAACCCTTGTTGGAAAAGCAGTATGCTGTAAGTTCAAGGATCCCACAGGAAAAAAAGCCCCGTAAGGAATGGAAGTAAGGAAATAAACAACAAAAGAAGTTCAAGAAGAGTAATAACATAAAAGAAAATATTCCATGTTATAAACTATAATTTTTTTTAAATAACAATAGGATGAAAACTTCCAAATAACAATAGGGAGAGAAATAAGATAGAATAGTGTACCCGAGTGTACCCTCAAACAAGATATCGCTAGCCCAAGGCAGTGGACGACCATGGTACAGAGGCTATGGCCCTACCCAAGGCACAGAACAATGGTTTGATTTTGAAGTGTCCTTCTCCTAGAAGAACTTCATACTATAACTAAAGAGTCTCTTCTTCCTTTAGTAAGAGGAAAGTAGCCACTCAATAATTATAGTGTATTAGTTAACGTCCTGAGAGAAGAAGTAGTATTTGGTAATTTTAGCGTTGCCAAATATTTTGGCAACTTTCAATCTCACGGCCTTACATGCTTTGCAGAAGCCTCTAAAATGACCATGCATGGAAAAGGATAAAAACTACATAGCTAGCTATTCATGATAGAGGAAAAAAATAGTGAATTTGATGGATATTTATTAAGGCTGTTTTCAAAGTTTAAGGCATAATTTAAAAAAAAATAAAAATAAATAAAAAAATAATGATTCTCTGTACCGATCTATGATAAACAAAATCTTTGCACAGTGTTGAATAAAAAGCAACTAATAGTGATTTGTGATGTCTATAAATATCAAAGATACTGTGTCCCATAAAACAGTTGGACAACTGTTTATAAAGATTTTTTTTCTATTTTTTTTTAATTCTTTCTTTTTTAGTATTTCTCTTTTTTTTGATTATCAGCGGTTGACTCATGGTAAATATATTATAAAAAAAAAGAAATAATATATTTTTTTTTACTTTCTTCACCCAATACTCAGTTATACTGGTATTCACACTTCTGATCATTGTTTGTAATGTTATCTTTATAGATTATGCTATAGACGAGAAATTACTAGATAAGCATTGATGAAAGTATTTTTACTTCTTCCCTTAACCCTTTCCACTCCATGGGCTACCTGTGGTAGCCCAAGCAAAATACGTCGTCCTAGTACTTGGGCTACCTCTGGTAGCCCACCGAAAAGATCTTATTTATTCATAAACTGTTTCTATTAATTAAAGTTATTCGCTGTTTTAATCGTTGCTTCGTTTTCTGTGGTTCTTTATGATTAATATTCCTTGTTTTCTTAGTTAATCCTCTCCCCCCTTTTCCCCTAAGACGAGTTAGAATTAATAAATAAAGGCAGACACTCACGATATCCATTTCTCAGTGCGTTTGGCCTAGTTCATCAGCAAGTACCGATTGTGATCGACTCCTGTTTCACCAGCTAATTTCCGAGGTCATCGCTTCTCAAACACTCATCCTATATCATGGCTTCATCGAAAAAGTTTTTGCGAACTACGTCGGAAATTTTAGAATGTCTTGATATGTATTCTTCAGAAGATGATTTTGTAGGCATCGACGACAAAGAGGAAAATTGTGATGTTAGTTATAACGGGGTTTTCATGGACATGGAAAATAATGCTTCATCCGATTCCGATTCTGAGCACGATGGTAGTGACTTTGACGAGAGGCTCTACGACCCTCCACGAGAATTGCTAGAAGTGAACGATGAAGAAGTTAGTGACAGTGACGATGAAGAAAATGAATGGGAAGAATATAATGAAGAAAAAACTAAACCATCGTAATTATAGAAAAGAGCTATGTGAACAACTTATTGGTGATTTCCGAGTAAGATTGGGAGGAAAAAGATCTCTTGTCAACGGACATGAAGTACCAGAAAGACTAAGGAATGATAAATGCCATATAATAAACTGTATACCAGATAATCTTCTAAGAGATTGTGCTGTTTGCAGCGATCGTTACGGGCCCGGTGGACGTAAAAAAGCTGCGTATTGCTGTCTTACTTGTCCTGGTAACCCAGCGTTGCATCCAAAAAATTGTTTTATGTTATATCACACAAAAGTTGATTATAAAGTTAAGTATTAGATTTTTTTCAGAAAAAAAGCATTCCAAATAAAAAAATTTCAATTCTTCACTTTTCTAACAAGATATTTTTTTTGTTATCTAAATCTTGTACTGTAAATTGTGAACTTATTTTTCCAGATTTTTTTTTTCAATTCCTATATTTGAATTGCATTTTTGTATATTTTATTGGAACGATTTCTCATACAGAACACTTATTTAATGTTATAACAGAAAACTGAAATATGATGTCAAACATATTATAGATTCTGTGTAAAAAATATCATAATTATATATAATGCCATGATTATTCTATTTTTTATAATAGTATCAATTTATTCCTTTCTCTATCTTTTATGATAAATTTTTCAAATGATTCTATCAACATAATTTTCAATCATATCTATATTTTATTTCGTATCAAACTCTGAATAGTTTGTTCTTGTCAGGACTAATTAATAATTATATGTTCATATTATACTGGACTTTTTTTTTTTCCACAAAATCCATGTACATTTCTTAAATAGCATCATTAAATGAGTTGGTTTATATAAATTACAGTAAAATATATATAATAACTTTATGAAAATTTTCACATCACTCTGAAGAATATAGTGAGAATGAATGCATAAACTAGGTCAGAGATTTGGTTTATTAATATATATTTATATACTATGTACTATATATATGTACATAGATATATATATATATATATATATATATATATATATATATATATATATATATATATATATATATATATATATATATATATATATATATGTATATGTATATATATATATATATATATATATATATATATATATATATATATATATATATATATATATATATATCATCAACTGACTAAACAAATAAGGGATAAACATAAAATCTTGTACTTTATAATTAACTTCTTTTCTCATCAGCATAAAAATAAAAAGCATGAATATACAAATAAGGCTTCGTTCGTAGAGTATTACAGCCAACACTTCTTGTTGGCACGGGCCTTTCCCTTGGTCGGCCCGTAGATCAAATAAGGCAGTTAGTTGTCTACTGCCGTAGGCTGTTCATTTCCAGGAAGAGAGAAGATAGTAATCTCTACTGGATATTTGGCCAAACAAGAAATAGGTCTCTACCGTAGGCCTATGAATCTATTTCCACAAAAATGAGTGTTATGTGTAAAAACCTACTGTTGTCCTTGTAAGAATATTATGAGTATGTCTGATTTTCATTTCTTGATAGAAAACAGTTTCAAAAACAATTATAGCAATGTCAGATTTGACTAATATTGAAATAGTAAAATAGAACAATTACCGATAAATTTTATGGAATATAAAAGGCGAAAGGGAGCAGGAGAGGGAAAGGAAAAGTCACCCACGGGAATGGTGGCTGGGATGATGGAATTAGTTGCCCTTCAAAGTCAAAAGTAATAATCCCCATTGGAATGTGTGTGCAAATCCTATAAAAGCCGATTCTTCCTATGGCGTTTAGTTTTACAAGTAAAGGCATTTCTATTTGATGACGATGTCGTTTGTTTATCCGAAGTTTCATAGTCTCAACTCTAAGCTGTGTACTACGTTAACGAATCAGGAAATATTATAAGGTCATATTCCTAAAAAGAACTGTCAGACTATCATTTACTGAAACACACACACACAGACACACACGCCCTTATATATATATATATATATATATATATATATATATATATATATATATGTATATATATATATATATATATATATATATATATATATATATATATATATATATATATATATATATATATATATATATATATATATATATATATATATATATATATATAAGATGATGCAGGCTTGTACTTCTGCAGCAAAGGATATTTCCTCCTCAAAAAAAAAAAAAAAAAAAGTTCCTTTTTCTCTCCATCTTCCTTAGTCCAACCAGTTGATCCTCCCAATTGAGTCCGTACTTTATTCAATGATGCAGGCTTGTACTTCTGCAGCAATGGATATTTCCTCCTCAAAAAAAAAGAAAAAAAAACAAAAGTTCCTTTTTCTCTCCATATTCCTTAGTCCAACCAGTTGATCCTCACAATTGAGTCCGTACTTTATTCAATGATGCACGCTTGTACTTCTGCAGCAAAGGATATTTCCTCCTCAAAAAAAAAGAAAAAAAAAACAAAAGTTCCTTTTTCTCTCCTTATTCCTTAGTCCAACCAGTTGATCCTCCCAATTGAGTCCGTACTTTATTCAATGATGCAGGCCTGTACTTCTGCAGCAAAGGATATTTCCTCCTCAAAAAAAAGAAAAAAAAAACAAAAGTTCCTTTTTCTCTCCTTATTCCTTAGTCCAACCAGTTGATCCTCCCAATCGAGTCCGTACTTTATTCAATGATGCACGCTTGTACTTCTGCAGCAAAGGATATTTCCTCCTCAAAAAAAAAGAAAAAAAAAAACAAAAGTTCCTTTTTCTCTCCTTATTCCTTAGTCCAACCAGTTGATCCTCCCAATCGAGTCCGTACTTTATTCAATGATGCACGCTTGTACTTCTGCAGCAAAGGATATTTCCTCCTCAAAAAAAAGAAAAAAAAAACAAAAGTTCCTTTTTCTCTCCTTATTCCTTAGTCCAACCAGTTGATCCTCCCAATTGAGTCCGTACTTTATTCAATGATGCAGGCTTGTACTTCTGCAGCAAAGGATATTTCCTCCTCAAAAAAAAAGAAAAAAAAAACAAAAGTTCCTTTTTCTCTCCTTATTCCTTAGTCCAACCAGTTGATCCTCCCAATCGAGTCCGTACTTTATTCAATGATGCACGCTTGTACTTCTGCAGCAAAGGATATTTCCTCCTCAAAAAAAAGAAAAAAAAAAACAAAAGTTCCCTTTTCTGTCCATCTTCCTTAGTCCAACCAGTTGATCCTCCCAATTGAGTCCGTACTTTATTCAATGATGCAGACTTGTACTTCTACACCAAAGGATATTTCCTCCTCAAAAAAAGAAAAAAAACAAAAGTTCTTTTTTTTCTCCATCTTCCTTAGTCCAACCAGTTGATCCTCCCAATTGAGTCCGTACTTTATTCAATGATGCAGGCTTGTACTTCTGCAGCAAAGGATATTTCCTCCTCAAAAAAAGAAAAAAACAAAAAAAAAGATCCTTTTTTTCTCCATCTTCCTTAGTCCAACCAGTTGATCCTCCCAATTGAGTCCGTACTTTATTCAATGATGCAGGCTTGTACTTCTACACCAAAGGATATTTCCTCCTCAAAAAAAGAAAAAAAAACAAAAGTTCCATTTTTTCTCCATCTTCCTTACTCCAACCAGTTGATCCTCCCAATTGAGTCCGTACTTTATTCAATGATACAGGCTTGTACTTCTACACCAAAGGATATTTCCTCCTCAAAAAAAGAAAAAAAAACAAAAGTTCCTTTTTCTCTCCATCTTCCTTAGTCCAACCAGTTGATCCTCCCAATTGAGTCCGTACTTTATTCAATGATGCAGGCTTGTACTTCTGCTGCAAAGGATATTTCCTCCTCAAAAAAAGAAAAAAACAAAAGTTCCATTTTTTCTCCATCTTCCTTAGTCCAACCAGTTGATCCTCCCAATTGAGTCCGTACTTTATTCAATGATGCAGTCTTGTACTTCTGCAGCAAAGGATATTTCCTCCTCAAAAAAAGAAAAAAACAAAAAAAAAAGATCCTTTCTTTCTCCATCTTCCTTAGTCCAACCAGTTGATCCTCCCAATTGAGTCCGTACTTTATTCAATGATGCAGGCTTGTACTTCTACACCAAAGGATATTTCCTCCTCAAAAAAAAAGAAAAAAAAAACAAAAGTTCCTTTTTCTCTCCTTATTCCTTAGTCCAACCAGTTGATCCTCCCAATCGAGTCCGTACTTTATTCAATGATGCACGCTTGTACTTCTGCAGCAAAGGATATTTCCTCCTCAAAAAAAAAAGAAAAAAAAAACAAAAGTTCCTTTTTCTCTCCTTATTCCTTAGTCCAACCAGTTGATCCTCCCAATCGAGTCCGTACTTTATTCAATGATGCACGCTTGTACTTCTGCAGCAAAGGATATTTCCTCCTCAAAAAAAAGAAAAAAAAAACAAAAGTTCCTTTTTCTCTCCTTATTCCTTAGTCCAACCAGTTGATCCTCCCAATTGAGTCCGTACTTTATTCAATGATGCAGGCTTGTACTTCTGCAGCAAAGGATATTTCCTCCTCAAAAAAAAAGAAAAAAAAAACAAAAGTTCCTTTTTCTCTCCTTATTCCTTAGTCCAACCAGTTGATCCTCCCAATCGAGTCCGTACTTTATTCAATGATGCAGGCTTGTACTTCGGCAGCAAAGGATATTTCCTCCTCAAAAAAAGAAAAAAAAACAAAAGTTCCTTTTTCTCTCCATCTTCCTTAGTCCAACCAGTTGATCCTCCCAATTGAGTCCGTACTTTATTCAATGATGCAGGCTTGTACTTCTGCAGCAAAGGATATTTCCTCCTCAAAAAAAGAAAAAAAAAACAAAAGTTCCTTTTTCTCTCCTTATTCCTTAGTCCAACCAGTTGATCCTCCCAATTGAGTCTGTACTTTATTCAATGATGCAGGCTTGTACTTCTACAGCAAAGGATATTTCCTCCTCAAAAAAAGAAAAAAAAAACAAAAGTTCCTTTTTCTCTCCATCTTCCTTAGTCCAACCAGTTGCTCCTCCCAATTGAGTCCGTACTTTATTCAATGATGCAGGCTTGTACTTCTGCAGCAAAGGATATTTCCTCCTCAAAAAAAAGAAAAACAAAAGTTCCTTTTTCTCTCCATCTTCCTTAGTCCAACCAGTTGATCCTCCCAATTGAGTCCGTACTTTATTCAATGATGCAGGCTTGTACTTCTGCAGCAAAGGATATTTCCTCCTCAAAAAAAGAAAAAAAAAAACAAAAGTTCCTTTTTCTCTCCTTATTCCTTAGTCCAACCAGTTGATCCTCCCAATTGAGTCCGTACTTTATCCACTGATGCAGACTTGTGCTTCTACACCAAAGGATATTTCCTCCTCAAAAAAAGAAAAAAAAAGTTCCTTTTTTTCTCCATCTTCCTTAGTCCAACCAGTTGATCCTCCCAATTGAGTCCGTACTTTATCCAGTGATGCAGGCTTGTACTTCTACACCAAAGGATATTTCCTCTTCAAAAAAAGAAAAAAAAAAACTAAAGTTCCTTTTTCTGTCCATCTTCCTTAGTCCAACCAGTTGATCCTCCCAATTGAGTCCGTACTTTATTCAATGATACAGGCTTGTACTTCTGCAGCAAAGAATATTTCCTCCTCAAAAAAAGAAAAAAAAAACAAAAGTTCCTTTTTTCTCCATCTTCCTTAGTCCAACCAGTTGATCCTCCCAATTGAGTCCGTACTTTATTCAATAATGCAGGCTTGTACTTCTGCAGCAAAGGATATTTCCTCCTCAAAAAAAAAGAAAAAAAAAAACAAAAGTTCCCTTTTCTGTCCATCTTCCTTAGTCCAACCAGTTGATCCTCCCAATTGAGTCCGTACTTTATTCAATGATGCAGACTTGTACTTCTACACCAAAGGATATTTCCTCCTCAAAAAAAGAAAAAAAACAAAAGTTCTTTTTTTTCTCCATCTTCCTTAGTCCAACCAGTTGATCATCCCAATTGAGTCCGTACTTTATTCAATGATGCAGGCTTGTACTTCTGCAGCAAAGGATATTTCCTCCTCAAAAAAAGAAAAAAAAAAGTTCCTTTTTCTGTCCATCTTCCTTAGTCCAACCAGTTGATCCTCCCAATTGAGTCCGTACTTTATTCAATGATGCAGGCTTGTACTTCTACACCAAAGGATATTTCCTCCTCAAAAAAAGAAAAAAAAAACAAAAGTTCCTTTTTCTCTCCATCTTTCTTACTCCAACCAGTTGATCCTCCCAAATGAGTCCGTACTTTATCCACTGATGCAGGCTTGTACTTCTACACCAAAGGATATTTCCTCCTCAAAAAAAGAAAAAAAACAAAAGTTCCTTTTTCTCTCCATCTTCCTAAGTCCAACCAGTTGATCCTCCCAATTGAGTCCGTACTTTATCCACTGATGCAGGCTTGTACTTCTACACCAAAGGATATTTCCTCCTCAAAAAAAGAAAAAAAACAAAAGTTCCTTTTTCTGTCCATCTTCCTTAGTCCAACCAGTTGATCCTCCCAATTGAGTCCGTACTTTATTCAATGATTCAGGCTTGTACTTCTACACCAAAGGATATTTCCTCCTCAAAAAAAGAAAAAAAAACAAAAGTTCTTTTCTTTCTCCATCTTCCTTAGTCCAACCAGTTGATCCTCCCAATTGAGTCCGTACTTTATCCACTGATGCAGGCTTGTACTTCTACACCAAAGGATATTTCCTCCTCAAAAAAAGAAAAAAAAAAGTTCCTTTTTCTGTCCATCTTCCTTAGTCCAACCAGTTGATCCTCCCAATTGAGTCCGTACTTTATTCAATAATGCAGGCTTGTACTTCTACACCAAAGGATATTTCCTCCTCAAAAAAAGAAAAAAAACTAAAGTTCCTTTTTCTCTCCATCTTCCTTACTCCAACCAGTTGATCCTCACAATTGAGTCCGTACTTTATTCAATGATGCAGGCTTGTACTTCTACACCAAAGGATATTTCCTCCTCAAAAAAAAAAAAAAAAAAAAAGTTCCTTTTTCTCTCCATCTTCCTTACTCCAACCAGTTGATCCTCACAATTGAGTCCGTACTTTATTCAATGATGCAGGCTTGTACTTCTACACCAAAAGTTATTTCCTCCTCAAAAAAAAAAAAAAAAAAAGTTCCTTTTTCTCTCCATCTTCCTTACTCCAACCAGTTGATCCTCCCAATTGAGTCCGTACTTTATCCACTGATGCAGGCTTGTACTTCTACACCAAAGGATATTTCCTCCTCAAAAAAAGAAAAAAAAAAACAAAAGTTCCTTTTTCTCTCCATCTTCCTTACTCCAACCAGTTGATCCTCCCAATTGAGTCTGTACTTTATTCAATGATGCAGGCTTGTACTTCTACACCAAAGGATATTTCCTCCTTAAAAAAAGAAAAAAAACAAAAGTTCCTTTTTCTCTCCATCTTCCTTACTCCAACCAGTTGATCCTCCCAATTGAGTCCGTACTTTATCCACTGATGCAGGCTTGTACTTCTACACCAAAGGATATTTCCTCCTCAAAAAAAGAAAAAAAAACAAAAGTTCCTTTTTCTCTCCATCTTCCTTACTCCAACCAGTTGATCCTCCCAATTGAGTCCGTACTTTATTCAATGATGCAGGCTTGTACTTCTACATCAAAGGATATTTCCTCCTCAAAAAAAGAAAAAAAACAAAAGTTCCTTTTTCTCTCCATCTTCCTAAGTCCAACCAGTTGATCCTCCCAATTGAGTCCGTACTTTATCCACTGATGCAGGCTTGTACTTCTACACCAAAGGATATTTCCTCCTCAAAAAAAAAGAAAAAAAACAAAAGTTCCTTTTTCTCTCCATCTTCCTTAGTCCAACCAGTTGATCCTCCCAATTGAGTCCGTACTTTATTCAATGATACAGGCTTGTACTTCTACACCAAAGGATATTTCCTCCTCAAAAAAAGAAAAAAAACAAAAGTTCTTTTTTTTCTCCATCTTCCTTAGTCCAACCAGTTGATCCTCCCAATTGAGTCCGTACTTTATTCAATGATGCAGGCTTGAACTTCTGCAGCAAAGGATATTTCCTCCTCAAAAAAAGAAAAAAAAACAAAAGTTCCTTTTTCTGTCCATCTTCCTTAGTCCAACCAATTGATCCTCCCAGTTGAGTCCGTACTTTATCCAGTGATGCAGGCTTGTACTTCTGCAGCAAAGGATATTTCCTCCTCGAAAAAAGAAAAAAAAAAAGTTCCTTTTTCTGTCCATCTTCCTTACTCCAACCAGTTGATCCTCCCAATTGAGTCCGTACTTTATCCAGTGATGCAGGCTTGTACTTCTACACCAAAGGATATTTCCTCCTCAAAAAAAGAAAAAAAAACAAAAGTTCCTTTTTCTCTCCATCTTCCTTAGTCCAACCAGTTGATCCTCCCAATTGAGTCCGTACTTTATTCAATGATGCAGGCTTGTACTTCTGCTGCAAAGGATATTTCCTCCTCAAAAAAAGAAAAAAACAAAAGTTCTTTTTTTTCTCCATCTTCCTTAGTCCAACCAGTTGATCCTCCCAATTGAGTCCGTACTTTATTCAATGATGCAGTCTTTTACTTCTGCAACAAAGGATATTTCCTCCTCAAAAAAAGAAAAAAACAAAAAAAAAAGATCCTTTCTTTCTCCATCTTCCTTAGTCCAACCAGTTGATCCTCCCAATTGAGTCCGTACTTTATTCAATGATGCAGGCTTGTACTTCTACACCAAAGGATATTTCCTCCTCAAAAAAAGAAAAAAAAAAACAAAAGTTCCTTTTTCTGTCCATCTTCCTTAGTCCAACCAGTTGATCCTCCAAATTGAGTCCGTACTTTATTCAATGATGCAGGCTTGTACTTCTACATCAAAGGATATTTCCTCCTCAAAAAAAGAAAAAAAACAAAAGTTCCTTTTTCTCTCCATCTTCCTAAGTCCAACCAGTTGATCCTCCCAATTGAGTCCGTACTTTATTCAATGATGCAGGCTTGTACTTCTGCAGCAAAGGATATTTCCTCTTCAAAAAAAAAGAAAAAAAAACAAAAGTTCCTTTTTTTCTCCTTATTCCTTAGTCCAACCAGTTGATCCTCCCAATTGAGTCCGTACTTTATTCAATGATGCAGGCTTGTACTTCTGCAGCAAAGGATATTTCCTCCTCAAAAAAAAAAGAAAAAAAAAACAAAAGTTCCTTTTTCTCTCCTTATTCCTTAGTCCAACCAGTTGATCCTCCCAATCGAGTCCGTACTTTATTCAATGATGCACGCTTGTACTTCTGCAGCAAAGGATATTTCCTCCTCAAAAAAAAAGAAAAAAAAAACAAAAGTTCCTTTTTCCCTCCTTATTCCTTAGTCCAACCAGTTGATCCTCCCAATCGAGTCCGTACTTTATTCAATGATGCACGCTTGTACTTCTGCAGCAAAGGATATTTCCTCCTCAAAAAAAAAGAAAAAAAAAACAAAAGTTCCTTTTTCTCTCCTTATTCCTTAGTCCAACCAGTTGATCCTCCCAATTGAGTCCGTACTTTATTCAATGATGAAGGCCTGTACTTCTGCAGCAAAGGATATTTCCTCCTCAAAAAAAAAGAAAAAAAAAACAAAAGTTCCTTTTTCTCTCCTTATTCCTTAGTCCAACCAGTTGATCCTCCCAATCGAGTCCGTACTTTATTCAATGATGCACGCTTGTACTTCTGCAGCAAAGGATATTTCCTCCTCAAAAAAAGAAAAAAAAACAAAAGTTCCTTTTTCTCTCCTTATTCCTTAGTCCAACCAGTTGATCCTCCCAATTGAGTCCGTACTTTATTCAATGATGCACGCTTGTACTTCTGCAGCAAAAGATATTTCCTCCTCAAAAAAAGAAAAAAAAAAAAGTTCCTTTTTCTCTCCATCTTCCTTAGTCCAACCAGTTGATCCTCCCAATTGAGTCCGTACTTTATTCAATGATGCAGGCTTGTACTTCTGCAGCAAAGGATATTTCCTCCTCAAAAAAAGAAAAAAAAAACAAAAGTTCCTTTTTCTCTCCTTATTCCTTAGTCCAACCAGTTGATCCTCCCAATTGAGTCTGTACTTTATTCAATGATGCAGGCTTGTACTTCTACAGCAAAGGATATTTCCTCCTCAAAAAAAGAAAAAAAAAAACAAAAGTTCCTTTTTCTCTCCATCTTCCTTAGTCCAACCAGTTGATCCTCCCAATTGAGTCCGTACTTTATTCAATGATGCAGGCTTGTACTTCTGCAGCAAAGGATATTTCCTCCTCAAAAAAAAAGAAAAACAAAAGTTCCTTTTTCTCTCCATCTTCCTTAGTCCAACCAGTTGATCCTCCCAATTGAGTCCGTACTTTATTCAATGATGCAGGCTTGTACTTCTGCAGCAAAGGATATTTCCTCCTCAAAAAAAGAAAAAAAAAACAAAAGTTCCTTTTTCTCTCCTTATTCCTTAGTCCAACCAGTTGATCCTCCCAATTGAGTCCGTACTTTATCCACTGATGCAGACTTGTGCTTCTACACCAAAGGATATTTCCTCCTCAAAAAAAGAAAAAAAAAAGTTCCTTTTTTTCTCCATCTTCCTTAGTCCAACCAGTTGATCCTCCCAATTGAGTCCGTATTTTATCCAGTGATGCAGGCTTGTACTTCTACACCAAAGGATATTTCCTCTTCAAAAAAAGAAAAAAAAAACTAAAGTTCCTTTTTCTGTCCATCTTCCTTAGTCCAACCAGTTGATCCTCCCAATTGAGTCCGTACTTTATTCAATGATACAGGCTTGTACTTCTGCAGCAAAGAATATTTCCTCCTCAAAAAAAAGAAAAAAAAAACAAAAGTTCCTTTTTTCTCCATCTTCCTTAGTCCAACCAGTTGATCCTCCCAATTGAGTCCGTACTTTATTCAATAATGCAGGCTTGTACTTCTGCAGCAAAGGATATTTCCTCCTCAAAAAAAAGAAAAAAAAAACAAAAGTTCCCTTTTCTGTCCATCTTCCTTAGTCCAACCAGTTGATCCTCCCAATTGAGTCCGTACTTTATTCAATGATGCAGACTTGTACTTCTACACCAAAGGATATTTCCTCCTCAAAAAAAGAAAAAAAACAAAAGTTCTTTTTTTTCTCCATCTTCCTTAGTCCAACCAGTTGATCCTCCCAATTGAGTCCGTACTTTATTCAATGATGCAGGCTTGTACTTCTACACCAAAGGATATTTCCTCCTCAAAAAAAGAAAAAAAAAAGTTCCTTTTTCTGTCCATCTTCCTTAGTCCAACCAGTTGATCCTCCCAATTGAGTCCGTACTTTATTCAATGATACAGGCTTGTACTTCTACACCAAAGGATATTTCCTCCTCAAAAAAAGAAAAAAAAACAAAAGTTCTTTTCTTTCTCCATCTTCCTTAGTCCAACCAGTTGATCCTCCCAATTGAGTCCGTACTTTATCCACTGATGCAGGCTTGTACTTCTACACCAAAGGATATTTCCTCCTCAAAAAAAGAAAAAAAAAAAAGTTCCTTTTTCTGTCCATCTTCCTTAGTCCAACCAGTTGATCCTCCCAATTGAGTCCGTACTTTATTCAATGATGCAGGCTTGTACTTCTACACCAAAGGATATTTCCTCCTCAAAAAAAGAAAAAAAAACTAAAGTTCCTTTTTCTCTCCATCTTCCTTACTCCAACCAGTTGATCCTCTCAATTGAGTCCGTACTTTATTCAATGATGCAGGCTTGTACTTCTACACCAAAGGATATTTCCTCCTCAAAAAAAAAAAAAAGTTCCTTTTTCTCTCCATCTTCCTTACTCCAACCAGTTGATCCTCACAATTGAGTCCGTACTTTATCCACTGATGCAGGCTTGTACTTCTACACCAAAAGATATTTCCTCCTCAAAAAAAGAAAAAAAACAAAAGTTCCTTTTTCTCTCCATCTTCCTTACTCCAACCAGTTGATCCTCCCAATTGAGTCCGTACTTTATCCACTGATGCAGGCTTGTACTTCTACACCAAAGGATATTTCCTCCTCAAAAAAAGAAAAAAAAAACAAAAGTTCCTTTTTCTCTCCATCTTCCTTACTCCAACCAGTTGATCCTCCCAATTGAGTCTGTACTTTATTCAATGATGCAGGCTTGTACTTCTACACCAAAGGATATTTCCTCCTTAAAAAAAGAAAAAAAACAAAAGTTCCTTTTTCTCTCCATCTTCCTTACTCCAACCAGTTGATCCTCCCAATTGAGTCCGTACTTTATCCACTGATGCAGGCTTGTACTTCTACACCAAAGGATATTTCCTCCTCAAAAAAAGAAAAAAAAAACAAAAGTTCCTTTTTCTCTCCATCTTCCTTACTCCAACCAGTTGATCCTCCCAATTGAGTCCGTACTTTATTCAATGATGCAGGCTTGTACTTCTACATCAAAGGATATTTCCTCCTCAAAAAAAGAAAAAAACAAAAGTTCCTTTTTCTCTCCATCTTCCTAAGTCCAACCAGTTGATCCTCCCAATTGAGTCCGTACTTTATCCACTGATGAAGGCTTGTACTTCTACACCAAAGGATATTTCCTCCTCAAAAAAAAGAAAAAAAACAAAAGTTCCTTTTCCTCTCCATCTTCCTTAGTCCAACCAGTTGATCCTCCCAATTGAGTCCGTACTTTATTCAATGATACAGGCTTGTACTTCTACACCAAAGGATATTTCCTCCTCAAAAAAAGAAAAAAAAAAAGTTCAATTTTTTCTCCATCTTCCTTAGTCCAACTAGTTGATCCTCCCAATTGAGTCTGTACTTTATCCAGTGATGCAGGCTTGTACTTCTGCAGCAAAGGATATTTCCTCCTCAAAAAAAGAAAAAAAAACAAAAGTTCCTTTTTCTGTCCATCCTCCTTAGTCCAACCAATTGATCCTCCCAGTTGAGTCCGTACTTTATCCAGTGATGCGGGCTTGTACTTCTGCAGCAAAGGATATTTCCTCCTCGAAAAAAGAAAAAAAAAAAAGTTCCTTTTTCTGTCCATCTTCCTTACTCCAACCAGTTGATCCTCCCAATTGAGTCCGTACTTTATCCAGTGATGCAGGCTTGTACTTCTACACCAAAGGATATTTCCTCCTCAAAAAAAAGAAAAAAAAAACAAAAGTTCCTTTTTCTCTCCATCTTCCTTAGTCCAACCAGTTGATCCTCCCAATTGAGTCCGTACTTTATTCAATGATGCAGGCTTGTATTTCTGCTGCAAAGGATATTTCCTCCTCAAAAAAAGAAAAAAACAAAAGTTCCATTTTTTCTCCATCTTCTTTAGTCCAACCAGTTGATCCTCCCAATTGAGTCCGTACTTTATTCAATGATGCAGGCTTGTACTTCTGCAGCAAAGGATATTTCCTCCTCAAAAAAAGAAAAAAAAAAAAAAAAAAAAGATCCTTTCTTTCTCCATCTTCCTTAGTCCAACCAGTTGATCCTCCCAATTGAGTCCGTACTTTATTCAATGATGCAGGCTTGTACTTCTACACCAAAGGATATTTCCTCCTCAAAAAAAGAAAAAAAAACAAAAGTTCCTTTTTCTGTCCATCTTCCTTAGTCCAACCAGTTGATCCTCCCAATTGAGTCCGTACCTTATTCAATGATGCAGGCTTGTACTTCTACACCAAAGGATATTTCCTCCTCAAAAAAAGAAAAAAAAACTAAAGTTCCTTTTTCTGTCCATCTTCCTTAGTCCAACCAGTTGATCCTCCCAATTGAGTCCGTACTTTATTCAATGATGCAGGCTTGTACTTCTACACCAAAGGATATTTCCTCCTCAAAAAAAGAAAAAAAAAACAAAAGTTCCTTTTTCTCTCCATCTTCCTTAGTCCAACCAGTTGATCCTCCCAATTGAGTACGTACTTTATCCAGTGATGCAGACTTGTACTTCTACACCAAAGGATATTTCCTCCTCAAAAACAGAAAAAAAGTTCCTTTTTCTCTCCATCTTCCTTAGTCTAACCAGTTGATCCTCCCAATTGAGTCCGTACTTTATTCAATGATGCAGGCTTGTACTTCTGCTGCAAAGGATATTTCCTCCTCAAAAAAAGAAAAAAACAAAAGTTCCATTTTTTCTCCATCTTCCTTAGTCCAACCAGTTGATCCTCCCAATTGAGTCCGTACTTTATTCAATGATGCAGGCTTGTACTTCTGCAGCAAAGGATATTTCCTCCTCAAAAAAAGAAAAAAACAAAAAAAAAGATCCTTTTTTTCTCCATCTTCCTTAGTCCAACCAGTTGATCCTCCCAATTGAGTCCGTACTTTATTCAATGATGCAGGCTTGTACTTCTACACCAAAGGACATTTCCTCCTCAAAAAAAGAAAAAAAAACAAAAGTTCCATTTTTTCTCCATCTTCCTTACTCCAACCAGTTGATCCTCCCAATTGAGTCCGTACTTTATTCAATGATACAGGCTTGTACTTCTACACCAAAGGATATTTCCTCCTCAAAAAAAGAAAAAAAAAACAAAAGTTCCTTTTTCTCTCCATCTTCCTTAGTCCAACCAGTTGATCCTCCCAATTGAGTCCGTACTTTATTCAATGATGCAGGCTTGTACTTCTGCTGCAAAGGATATTTCCTCCTCAAAAAAAGAAAAAAACAAAAGTTCCATTTTTTCTCCATCTTCCTTAGTCCAACCAGTTGATCCTCCCAATTGAGTCCGTACTTTATTCAATGATGCAGGCTTGTACTTCTACACCAAAGGATATTTCCTCCACAAAAAAAGAAAAAAAAACAAAAGTTCCTTTTTCTCTCCATCTTCCTTAGTCCAACCAGTTGATCCTCCCAATTTAGTCCGTACTTTATTCAATGATGCAGGCTTGTACTTCTGCAGCAAAGGATATTTCCTCCTCAAAAAAAGAAAAAAACAAAAAAAAAAAAGATCCTTTTTTTCTCCATCTTCCTTAGTCCAACCAGTTGATCCTCCCAATTGAGACCGTACTTTATTCAATGATGCAGGCTTGTACTTCTACACCAAAGGATATTTCCTCCTCAAAAAAAGAAAAAAAAACAAAAGTTCCTTTTTCTGTCCATCTTCCTTAGTCCAACCAGTTGATCCTCCCAATTGAGTCCGTACTTTATTCAATGATGCAGGCTTGTACTTCTACACCAAAGGATATTTCCTCCTCAAAAAAAGAAAAAAAAACTAAAGTTCCTTTTTCTGTCCATCTTCCTTAGTCCAACCAGTTGATCCTCCCAATTGAGTCTGTACTTTATTCAATGATGCAGGCTTGTACTTCTACACCAAAGGATATTTCCTCCTCAAAAAAAGAAAAAAAAAAAAGTTCCTTTTTTTCTCCATCTTCCTTAGTCCAACCAGTTGATCCTCCCAATTGAGTCCGTACTTTATCCAGTGATGCAGACTTGTACTTCTACACCAAAGGATATTTCCTCCTCAAAAACAGAAAAAAAAGTTCCCTTTTTTCTCCATCTTCCTTAGTCCAACCAGTTGATCCTCCCAATTGAGTCCGTACTTTATTCAATGATGCAGGCTTGTACTTCTACACCAAAGGATATTTCCTCCTCAAAAAAAGAAAAAAAAACAAAAGTTCCATTTTTTCTCCATCTTCCTTAGTCCAATCAGTTGATCCTCCCAATTGAGTCCGTACTTTATCCACTGAGACAGGCTTGTACTTCTACACCAAAGGATATTTCCTCCTCAAAAAAAGAAAAAAAAACACTAAAGTTCCTTTTTTTGTCCATCTTCCTTAGTCCAACCAGTTGATCCTCCCAATTGAGTCCGTACTTTATTCAATGATGCAGGCTTGTACTTCTGCAGCAAAGGATATTTCCTCCTCAAAAAAAGAAAAAAAAAAACAAAAGTTCCTTTTTCTGTCCATCTTCCTTAGTACAACCAGTTGATCCTCCCAATTGAGTCCGTACTTTATTCAATGATGCAGGCTTGTACTTCTGCAGCAAAGGATATTTCCTCCTCAAAAAAAGAAAAAAAAAATGTTCCATTTTTCTCCATATTCCTTAGTCCAACCAGTTGATCCTCCCAATTGAGTCCGTACTTTATTCAATGATGCAGGCTTGTACTTCTGCAGCAAAGGATATTTCCTCCTCAAAAAAAGAAAAAAAAAACAAAAGTTCCTTTTCCTGTCCATCTTCCTTAGTCCAACCAGTTGATCCTCCCAATTGAGTCCGTACTTTATTCAATGATGCAGGCTTATACTTCTGCAGCAAAGGATATTTCCTCCTCAAAAAAAGAAAAAAAAAATGTTCCATTTTTCTCCATATTCCTTAGTCCAACCAGTTGATCCTCCCAATTGAGTCCGTACTTTATTCAATGATGCAGGCTTGTACTTCTGCAGCAAAGGATATTTCCTCCTCAAAAAAAGAAAAAAAAAAAACAAAAGTTCCTTTTTCTGTCCATCTTCCTTAGTCCAACCAGTTGATCCTCCCAATTGACTCCGTACTTTATTCAATGATGCAGGCTTGTACTTCTACACCAAAGGATATTTCCTCCTCAAAAAAAGAAAAAAAAAAAAAGTTCCTTTTTCTCTCCATCTTCCTTACTCCAACCAGTTGATCCTCCCAATTGAGTCCGTACTTTATCCACTGATGCAGGCTTGTACTTCTACACCAAAGGATATTTCCTCCTCAAAAAAAGAAAAAAAAACAAAAGTTCCTTTTTCTCTCCATCTTCCTAAGTCCAACCAGTTGAACCTCCCAATTGAGTCCGTACTTTATCCACTGATGCAGGCTTGTACTTCTACACCAAAGGATATTTCCTCCTCAAAAAAAGAAAAAAAACAAAAGTTCCTTTTTCTGTCCATCTTCCTAAGTCCAACCAGTTGATCCTCCCAATTGAGTCCGTACTTTATTCAATGATACAGGCTTGTACTTCTACACCAAAGGATATTTCCTCCTCAAAAAAGAAAAAAAACAAAAGTTCTTTTCTTTCTCCATCTTCCTTAGTCCAACCAGTTGATCCTCCCAATTGAGTCCGTACTTTATCCACTGATGCAGGCTTGTACTTCTACACCAAAGGATATTTCCTCCTCAAAAAAAGAAAAAAAAAAAACAAAAGTTCCTTTTTCTGTCCATCTTCCTAAGTCCAACCAGTTGATCCTCCCAATTGAGTCCGTACTTTATTCAATGATGCAGGCTTGTACTTCTGCAGCAAAGGATATTTCCTCCTCAAAAAAAAAGAAAAACAAAAGTTCCTTTTTCTCTCCATCTTCCTTAGTCCAACCAGTTGATCCTCCCAATTGAGTCCGTACTTTATTCAATGATGCAGGCTTGTACTTCTGCAGCAAAGGATATTTCCTCCTCAAAAAAAGAAAAAAAAAACAAAAGTTCCTTTTTCTCTCCTTATTCCTTAGTCCAACCAGTTGATCCTCCCAATTGAGTCCGTACTTTATCCACTGATGCAGACTTGTGCTTCTACACCAAAGGATATTTCCTCCTCAAAAAAAGAAAAAAAAAAGTTCCTTTTTTCTCCATCTTCCTTAGTCCAACCAGTTGATCCTCCCAATTGAGTCCGTACTTTATCCAGTGATGCAGGCTTGTACTTCTTCACCAAAGGATATTTCCTCTTCAAAAAAAGAAAAAAAAAAACTAAAGTTCCTTTTTCTGTCCATCTTCCTTAGTCCAACCAGTTGATCCTCCCAATTGAGTCCGTACTTTATTCAATGATACAGGCTTGTACTTCTGCAGCAAAGAATATTTCCTCCTTAAAAAAAGAAAAAAAAAAAACAAAAGTTCCTTTTTTCTCCATCTTCCTTAGTCCAACCAGTTGATCCTCCCAATTGAGTCCGTACTTTATTCAATAATGCAGGCTTGTACTTCTGCAGCAAAGGATATTTCCTCCTCAAAAAAAAGAAAAAAAAAACAAAAGATCCCTTTTCTGTCCATCTTCCTTAGTCCAACCAGTTGATCCTCCCAATTGAGTCCGTACTTTATTCAATGATGCAGACTTGTACTTCTACACCAAAGGATATTTCCTCCTCAAAAAAAGAAAAAAAACAAAAGTTCTTTTTTTTCTCCATCTTCCTTAGTCCAACCAGTTGATCCTCCCAATTGAGTCCGTACTTTATTCAATGATGCAGGCTTGTACTTCTGCAGCAAAGGATATTTCCTCCTAAAAAAAAGAAAAAAAAAAGTTCCTTTTTCTGTCCATCTTCCTTAGTCCAACCAGTTGATCCTCCCAATTGAGTCCGTACTTTATTCAATGATGCAGGCTTGTACTTCTACACCAAAGGATATTTCCTCCTCAAAAAAAGAAAAAAAAACAAAAGTTCCTTTTTCTCTCCATCTTCCTTACTCCAACCAGTTGATCCTCCCAAATGAGTCCGTACTTTATCCACTGATGCAGGCTTGTACTTCTACACCAAAGGATATTTCCTCCTCAAAAAAAGAAAAAAAACAAAAGTTCCTTTTTTTCTCCATCTTCCTAAGTCCAACCTGTTGATCCTCCCAATTGAGTCCGTACTTTATCCACTGATGCAGGCTTGTACTTCTACACCAAAGGATATTTCCTCCTCAAAAAAAGAAAAAAAACAAAAGTTGCATTTTTTCTCCATCTTCCTTAGTCCAACCAGTTGATCCTCCCAATTGAGTCCGTACTTTATTCAATGATACAGGCTTGTACTTCTACACCAAAGGATATTTCCTCCTCAAAAAAAGAAAAAAAAACAAAAGTTCTTTTCTTTCTCCATCTTCCTTAGTCCAACCAGTTGATCCTCCCAATTGAGTCCGTACTTTATCCACTGATGCAGGCTTGTACTTCTACACCAAAGGATATTTCCTCCTCAAAAAAAGAAAAAAAAAAAAAGTTCCTTTTTCTGTCCATCTTCCTTAGTCCAACCAGTTGATCCTCCCAATTGAGTCCGTACTTTATTCAATGATGCAGGCTTGTACTTCTACACCAAAGGATATTTCCTCCTCAAAAAAAGAAAAAAAAACAAAAGTTCCTTTTTCTCTCCATCTTCCTTAGTCCAACCAGTTGATCCTCCCAATTGAGTCCGTACTTTATTCAATGATGCAGGCTTGTACTTCTGCAGCAAAGGATATTTCCTCCTCAAAAAAAGAAAAAAAAAAAAAAAAAAAAAGATCCTTTCTTTCTCCATCTTCCTTAGTCCAACCAGTTGATCCTCCCAATTGAGTCCGTACTTTATTCAATGATGCAGGCTTGTACTTCTACACCAAAGGATATTTCCTCCTCAAAAAAAGAAAAAAAAACAAAAGTTCCTTTTTCTCTCCATCTTCCTTAGTCCAACCAGTTGATCCTCCCAATTGAGTCCGTACTTTATTCAATGATGCAGGCTTGTACTTCTGCAGCAAAGGATATTTCCTCCTCAAAAAAAGAAAAAAAAAACAAAAGTTCCTTTTTCTCTCCTTATTCCTTAGTCCAACCAGTTGATCCTCCCAATTGAGTCCGTACTTTATCCACTGATGCAGACTTGTGCTTCTACACCAAAGGATATTTCCTCCTCAAAAAAAGAAAAAAAAAAGTTCCTTTTTTTCTCCATCTTCCTTAGTCCAACCAGTTGATCCTCCCAATTGAGTCCGTACTTTATCCAGTGATGCAGGCTTGTACTTCTTCACCAAAGGATATTTCCTCTTCAAAAAAAGAAAAAAAAAAACTAAAGTTCCTTTTTCTGTCCATCTTCCTTAGTCCAACCAGTTGATCCTCCCAATTGAGTCCGTACTTTATTCAATGATACAGGCTTGTACTTCTACACCAAAGGATATTTCCTCCTCAAAAAAAGAAAAAAAAAAACAAAAGTTCTTTTCTTTCTCCATCTTCCTTAGTCCAACCAGTTGATCCTCCCAATTGAGTCCGTACTTTATCCACTGATGCAGGCTTGTACTTCTACACCAAAGGATATTTCCTCCTCAAAAAAAGAAAAAAAAAAAGTTCCTTTTTCTGTCCATCTTCCTTAGTCCAACCAGTTGATCCTCCCAATTGAGTCCGTACTTTATTCAATGATGCAGGCTTGTACTTCTACACCAAAGGATATTTCCTCCTCAAAAAAAAAAGAAAAAAAAACTAAAGTTCCTTTTTCTCTCCATCTTCCTTACTCCAACCAGTTGATCCTCACAATTGAGTCCGTACTTTATTCAATGATGCAGGCTTGTACTTCTACACCAAAGGATATTTCCTCCTCAAAAAAAAAAAAAAGTTCCTTTTTCTCTCCATCTTCCTTACTCCAACCAGTTGATCCTCACAATTGAGTCCGTACTTTATTCAATGATGCAGGCTTGTACTTCTACACCAAAAGATATTTCCTCCTCAAAAAAAGAAAAAAACAAAAGTTCCTTTTTCTCTCCATCTTCCTTACTCCAACCAGTTGATCCTCCCAATTGAGTCCGTACTTTATCCACTGATGCAGGCTTGTACTTCTACACCAAAGGATATTTCCTCCTCAAAAAAAGAAAAAAAAACAAAAGTTCCTTTTTCTCTCCATCTTCCTTACTCCAACCAGTTGATCCTCCCAATTGAGTCTGTACTTTATTCAATGATGCAGGCTTGTACTTCTACACCAAAGGATATTTCCTCCTTAAAAAAAGAAAAAAAACAAAAGTTCCTTTTTCTCTCCATCTTCCTTACTCCAACCAGTTGATCCTCCCAATTGAGTCCGTACTTTATCCACTGATGCAGGCTTGTACTTCTACACCAAAGGATATTTCCTCCTCAAAAAAAGAAAAAAAAAACAAAAGTTCCTTTTTCTCTCCATCTTCCTTACTCCAACCAGTTGATCCTCCCAATTGAGTCCGTACTTTATTCAATGATGCAGGCTTGTACTTCTACATCAAAGGATATTTCCTCCTCAAAAAAAGAAAAAAAACAAAAGTTCCTTTTTCTCTCCATCTTCCTAAGTCCAACCAGTTGATCCTCCCAATTGAGTCCGTACTTTATTCAATGATACAGGCTTGTACTTCTACACCAAAGGATATTTCCTCCTCAAAAAAAGAAAAAAAAAAAGTTCAATTTTTTCTCCATCTTCCTTAGTCCAACTAGTTGATCCTCCCAATTGAGTCTGTACTTTATCCAGTGATGCAGGCTTGTACTTCTGCAGCAAAGGATATTTCCTCCTCAAAAAAAGAAAAAAAAAACAAAAGTTCCTTTTTCTGTCCATCCTCCTTAGTCCAACCAATTGATCCTCTCAGTTGAGTCCGTACTTTATCCAGTGATGCAGGCTTGTACTTCTGCAGCAAAGGATATTTCCTCCTCGAAAAAAGAAAAAAAAAAAAAAAGTTCCTTTTTCTGTCCATCTTCCTTACTCCAACCAGTTGATCCTCCCAATTGAGTCCGTACTTTATCCAGTGATGCAGGCTTGTACTTCTACACCAAAGGATATTTCCTCCTCAAAAAAAGAAAAAAAAACAAAAGTTCCTTTTTCTCTCCATCTTCCTTAGTCCAACCAGTTGATCCTCCCAATTGAGTCCGTACTTTATTCAATGATGCAGGCTTGTACTTCTGCTGCAAAGGATATTTCCTCCTCAAAAAAAGAAAAAAACAAAAGTTCCATTTTTTCTCCATCTTCCTTAGTCCAACCAGTTGATCCTCCCAATTGAGTCCGTACTTTATTCAATGATGCAGGCTTGTACTTCTGCAGCAAAGGATATTTCCTCCTCAAAAAAAGAAAAAAAAAAAAAAAAAGATCCTTTCTTTCTCCATCTTCCTTAGTCCAACCAGTTGATCCTCCCAATTGAGTCCGTACTTTATTCAATGATGCAGGCTTGTACTTCTACACCAAAGGATATTTCCTCCTCAAAAAAAGAAAAAAAAACAAAAGTTCCTTTTTCTGTCCATCTTCCTTAGTCCAACCAGTTGATCCTCCCAATTGAGTCCGTACTTTATTCAATGATGCAGGCTTGTACTTCTACACCAAAGGATATTTCCTCCTCAAAAAAAGAAAAAAAAACTAAAGTTCCTTTTTCTGTCCATCTTCCTTAGTCCAACCAGTTGATCCTCCCAATTGAGTCCGTACTTTATTCAATGATGCAGGCTTGTACTTCTACACCAAAGGATATTTCCTCCTCAAAAAAAGAAAAAAAAAACAAAAGTTCCTTTTTCTCTCCATCTTCCTTAGTCCAACCAGTTGATCCTCCCAATTGAGTACGTACTTTATCCAGTGATGCAGACTTGTACTTCTACACCAAAGGATATTTCCTCCTCAAAAACAGAAAAAAAAAGTTCCTTTTTCTCTCCATCTTCCTTAGTCCAACCAGTTGATCCTCCCAATTGAGTCCGTACTTTATTCAATGATGCAGGCTTGTACTTCTGCTGCAAAGGATATTTCCTCCTCAAAAAAAGAAAAAAACAAAAGTTCCATTTTTTCTCCATCTTCCTTAGTCCAACCAGTTGATCCTCCCAATTGAGTCCGTACTTTATTCAATGATGCAGGCTTGTACTTCTGCAGCAAAGGATATTTCCTCCTCAAAAAAAGAAAAAAACAAAAAAAAAAGATCCTTTTTTTCTCCATCTTCCTTAGTCCAACCAGTTGATCCTCCCAATTGAGTCCGTACTTTATTCAATGATGCAGGCTTGTACTTCTACACCAAAGGATATTTCCTCCTCAAAAAAAGAAAAAAAAACAAAAGTTCCATTTTTTCTCCATCTTCCTTACTCCAACCAGTTGATCCTCCCAATTGAGTCCGTACTTTATTCAATGATACAGGCTTGTACTTCTACACCAAAGGATATTTCCTCCTCAAAAAAAGGAAAAAAAAAAAACAAAAGTTCATTTTTCTCTCCATCTTCCTTAGTCCAACCAGTTGATCCTCCCAATTGAGTCCGTACTTTATTCAATGATGCAGGCTTGTACTTCTGCTGCAAAGGATATTTCCTCCTCAAAAAAAGAAAAAAACAAAAGTTCCATTTTTTCTCCATCTTCCTTAGTCCAACCAGTTGATCCTACCAATTGAGTCCGTACTTTATTCAATGATGCAGGCTTGTACTTCTACACCAAAGGATATTTCCTCCACAAAAAAAGAAAAAAAAACAAAAGTTCCTTTTTCTCTCCATCTTCCTTAGTCCAACCAGTTGATCCTCCCAATTTAGTCCGTACTTTATTCAATGATGCAGGCTTGTACTTCTGCAGCAACGTATATTTCCTCCTCAAAAAAAGAAAAAAAAACAAAAGTTCCATTTTTTCTCCATCTTCCTTAGTCCAATCAGTTGATCCTCCCAATTGAGTCCGTACTTTATTCAATGATGCAGGCTTGTACTTCTACAGCAAAGGATATTTCCTCCTCAAAAAAAGAAAAAAAAACTAAAGTTCCTTTTTCTGTCCATCTTCCTTAGTCCAACCAGTTGATCCTCCCAATTGAGTCCGTACTTTATTCAATGATGCAGGCTTGTACTTCTACACCAAAGGATATTTCCTCCACAAAAAAAGAAAAAAAAACAAAAGTTCCTTTTTCTCTCCATCTTCCTTAGTCCAACCAGTTGATCCTCCCAATTTAGTCCGTACTTTATTCAATGATGCAGGCTTGTACTTCTGCAGCAAAGTATATTTCCTCCTCAAAAAAAGAAAAAAAAACAAAAGTTCCATTTTTTCTCCATCTTCCTTAGTCCAATCAGTTGATCCTCCCAATTGAGTCCGTACTTTATTCAATGATGCAGGCTTGTACTTCTACAGCAAAGGATATTTCCTCCTCAAAAAAAGAAAAAAAAACTAAAGTTCCTTTTTCTGTCCATCTTCCTTAGTCCAACCAGTTGATCCTCCCAATTGAGTCCGTACTTTATTCAATGATGCAGGCTTGTACTTCTACACCAAAGGATATTTCCTCCTCAAAAAAAGAAAAAAAAAACAAAAGTTCCTTTTTTTCTCCATCTTCCTCAGTCCAACCAGTTGATCCTCCCAATTGAGTCCGTACTTTATCCAGTGATGCAGACTTGTACTTCTACACCAAAGGATATTTCCTCCTCAAAAACAGAAAAAAAAGTTCCCTTTTTTCTCCATCTTCCTTAGTCCAACCAGTTGATCCTCCCAATTGAGTCCGTACTTTATTCAATGATGCAGGCTTGTACTTCTACACCAAAGGATATTTCCTCCTCAAAAAAAGAAAAAAAAACAAAAGTTCCATTTTTTCTCCATCTTCCTTAGTCCAATCAGTTGATCCTCCCAATTGAGTCCGTACTTTATCCACTGAGACAGGCTTGTACTTCTACACCAAAGGATATTTCCTCCTCAAAAAAAGAAAAAAAAAACACTAAAGTTCCTTTTTCTGTCCATCTTCCTTAGTCCAACCAGTTGATCCTCCCAATTGAGTCCGTACTTTATTCAATGATGCAGGCTTGTACTTCTGCAGCAAAGGATATTTCCTCCTCAAAAAAAGAAAAAAAAAAACTAAAGTTCCTTTTTCTGTCCATCTTCCTTAGTCCAACCAGTTGATCCTCCCAATTGAGTCCGTACTTTATTCAATGATGCATGCTTATACTTCTGCAGCAAAGGATATTTCCTCCTCTAAAAAAGAAAAAAAAAATGTTCCATTTTTCTCCATATTCCTTAGTCCAACCAGTTGATCCTCCCAATTGAGTCCGTACTTTATTCAATGATGCAGGCTTGTACTTCTGCAGCAAAGGATATTTCCTCCTCAAAAAAAGAAAAAAAAAACAAAAGTTCCTTTTTCTGTCCATCTTCCTTAGTCCAACCAGTTGATCCTCCCAATTGAGTCCGTACTTTATTCAATGATGCAGGCTTGTACTTCTACACCAAAGGATATTTCCTCCTCAAAAAAAGAAAAAAAAAACAAAAGTTCCTTTTTCTCTCCATCTTCCTTACTCCAACCAGTTGATCTTCCCAATTGAGTCCGTACTTTATCCACTGATGCAGGCTTGTACTTCTACACCAAAGGATATTTCCTCCTCAAAAAAAAGAAAAAAAACAAAAGTTCCTTTTTCTCTCCATCTTCCTAAGTCCAACCAGTTGAACCTCCCAATTGAGTCCGTACTTTATCCACTGATGCAGGCTTGTACTTCTACACCAAAGGATATTTCCTCCTCAAAAAAAGAAAAAAAAACAAAAGTTCCTTTTTCTGTCCATCTTCCTAAGTCCAACCAGTTGATCCTCCCAATTGAGTCCGTACTTTATTCAATGATACAGGCTTGTACTTCTACACCAAAGGATATTTCCTCCTCAAAAAAAGAAAAAAAAACAAAAGTTCTTTTCTTTCTCCATCTTCCTTAGTCCAACCAGTTGATCCTCCCAATTGAGTCCGTACTTTATCCACTGATGCAGGCTTGTACTTCTACACCAAAGGATATTTCCTCCTCAAAAAAAGAAAAAAAAACAAAAGTTCCTTTTTTTGTCCATCTTCCTTAGTCCAGCCAGTTGATCCTCCCAATTGAGTCCGTACTTTATTCAATGATGCAGGCTTGTACTTCTACACCAAAGGAAATTTCCTCCTCAAAAAAAGAAAAAAAAACTAAAGTTCCTTTTTCTCTCCATCTTCCTTACTCCAAACAGTTGATCCTCACAATTGAGTCCGTACTTTATTCAATGATGCAGGCTTGTACTTCTACACCAAAGGATATTTCCTCCGCAAAAAAAAGAAAAAAAACAAAAGTTCCTTTTTCTCTCCATCTTCCTTACTCCAACCAGTTGATCCTCATAATTGAGTCCGTACTTTATTCAATGATGCAGGCTTGTACTTCTACACCAAAGGATATTTCCTCCTCAAAAAAAGAAAAAAAACAAAAGTTCCTTTTTCTCTCCATCTTCCTTACTCCAACCAGTTGATCCTCCCAATTGAGTCCGTACTTTATCCACTGATGCAGGCTTGTACTTCTACACCAAAGGATATTTCCTCCTCAAAAAAAGAAAAAAAAAAAACAAAAGTTCCTTTTTCTCTCCATCTTCCTTACTCCAACCAGTTGATCCTCCCAATTGAGTCTGTACTTTATTCAATGATGCAGGCTTGTACTTCTGCTGCAAAGGATATTTCCTCCTCAAAAAAAGAAAAAAACAAAAGTTCCATTTTTTCTCCATCTTCCTTAGTCCAACCAGTTGATCCTCCCAATTGAGTCCGTACTTTATTCAATGATGCAGGCTTGTACTTCTACACCAAAGGATATTTCCTCCACAAAAAAAGAAAAAAAAACAAAAGTTCCTTTTTCTCTCCATCTTCCTTAGTCCAACCAGTTGATCCTCCCAATTGAGTCCGTACTTTATTCAATGATGCAGGCTTGTACTTCTGCAGCAAAGGATATTTCCTCCTCAAAAAAAGAAAAAAACAAAAAAAAAAGATCCTTTTTTTCTCCATCTTCCTTAGTCCAACCAGTTGATCCTCCCAATTGAGTCCGTACTTTATTCAATGATGCAGGCTTGTACTTCTACACCAAAGGATATTTCCTCCTCAAAAAAAGAAAAAAAAACTAAAGTTCCTTTTTCTGTCCATCTTCCTTAGTCCAACCAGTTGATCCTCCCAATTGAGTCCGTACTTTATTCAATGATGCACGCTTGTACTTCTACACCAAAGGATATTTCCTCCTCAAAAAAAGAAAAAAAAAAACAAAAGTTCCTTTTTTCTCCATCTTCCTTAGTCCAACCAGTTGATCCTCCCAATTGAGTCCGTACTTTATCCACTGAGACAGGCTTGTACTTCTACACCAAAGGATATTTCCTCCTCAAAAAAAGAAAAAAAACACTAAAGTTCCTTTTTCTGTCCATCTTCCTTAGTCCAACCAGTTGATCCTCCCAATTGAGTCCGTACTTTATTCAATGATGCAGGCTTGTACTTCTGCAGCAAAGGATATTTCCTCCTCAAAAACAGAAAAAAAAGTTCCCTTTTTTCTCCATCTTCCTTAGTCCAACCAGTTGATCCTCCCAATTGAGTCCGTACTTTATTCAATGATGCAGGCTTGTACTTCTACACCAAAGGATATTTCCTCCTCAAGAAAAGAAAAAAAAACAAAAGTTCCATTTTTTCTCCATCTTCCTTAGTCCAATCAGTTGATCCTCCCAATTGAGTCCGTACTTTATCCACTGAGACAGGCTTGTACTTCTACACCAAAGGATATTTCCTCCTCAAAAAAAGAAAAAAAACACTAAAGTTCCTTTTTCTGTCCATCTTCCTTAGTCCAACCAGTTGATCCTCCCAATTGAGTCCGTACTTTATTCAACGATGCAGGCTTGTACTTCTGCAGCAAAGGATATTTCCTCCTCAAAAAAAGAAAAAAAAAACTAAAGTTCCTTTTTCTGTCCATCTTCCTTAGTCCAACCAGTTGATCCTCCCAATTGAGTCCGTACTTTATTCAATGATGCATGCTTATACTTCTGCAGCAAAGGATATTTCCTCCTCAAAAAGAGAAAAAAAAAATGTTCCATTTTTCTCCATCTTCCTTAGTCCAACCAGTTGATCCTCCCAATTGAGTCCGTACTTTATTCAATGATGCAGGCTTGTACTTCTACACCAAAGGATATTTCCTCCTCAAAAAAAGAAAAAAAAACAAAAGTTCAATTTTTTCTCCATCTTCCTTAGTCCAACCAGTTGATCCCCGCAATTGAGTCCGTACTTTATTCAATGATGCAGGCTTGTACTTCTGCAGCAAAGGATATTTCCTCCTCAAAAAAAGAAAAAAAAACTAAAGTTCCTTTTTCTGTCCATCTTCCTTAGTCCAACCAGTTGATCCTCGCAATTGAGTCCGTACTTTATCCAGTGATGCAGGCTTGTACTTCTACACCAAAGGATATTTCCTCCTCAAAAAAAGAAAAAAAAAACTAAAGTTCCTTTTTCTGTCCATCTTCCTTAGTCCAACCAGTTGATCCTCCCAATTGAGTCCGTACTTTATTCAATGATGCAGGCTTGTACTTCTACACCAAAGGATATTTCCTCCTCAAAAAAAGAAAAAAAAAACTAAAGTTCCTTTTTTTCTCCATCTTCCTTAGTCCAACCAGTTGATCCTCCCAATTGAGTCCGTACTTTATTCAATGATGCAGGCTTGTGCTTCTACACCAAAGGATATTTCCTCCTCAAAAAAAGAAAAAAAAAACTAAAGTTCCTTTTTCTGTCCATCTTCCTTAGTCCAACCAGTTGATCCTCCCAATTGAGTCCGTACTTTATCCAGTGATGCAGGCTTGTACTTCTACACCAAAGGATATTTCTTCCTCAAAAAAAGAAAAAAAAAAAGTTCCTTTTTTTCTCCATCTTCCTTAGTCCAACCAGTTGATCCTCCCTTGAGTCCGTACTTTATTCAATGATGCAGGCTTGTACTTCTACACCAAAGGATATTTTTTCCTCAAAAATAAAAATAAAAAGTTCCTTTTTTTCTACATCTTCCTTAGTCCAACCAGTTGATCCTCCCAATTGAGTCCGTACTTTATTCAATGATGCAGGCTTGTACTTCTGCAGCAAAGGACATTTCCTCCTCAAAAAAAGAAAAAAAAACAAAAGTTCCTTTTTTTCTCCATCTTCCTTAGTCCAACCAGTTGATCCTCCCAATTGAGTCTGTACTTTATCCAGTGATGCAGGCTTGTACTTCTACACCAAAGGATATTTCCTCCTCAAAAAAAGAAAAAAAAACTAAAGTTCCTTTTTCTGTCCATCTTCCTTAGTCCAACCAGTTGTTCCTCCCAATTGATTCCGTACTTTATTCAATGATGCAGGCTTGTACTTCTGCACCGAAGGATATTTCCTCCTCAAAAAAAGAAAAAAAAAACTAAAGTTCCTTTTTCTGTCCATCTTCCTTAGTCCAACCAGTTGATCCTCCCAATTGAGTCCGTACTTTATTCAATGATGCAGGCTTGTACTTCTGCAGCAAAGGATATGTCCTCAAAAAAAGAAAAAAAAACTAAAGTTCCTTTTTCTGTTCATCTTCCTTAGTCCAACCAGTTGATCCTCCTAATTGAGTCCGTACTTTATTCAATGATGCAGGCTTGTACTTCTACACCAAAGGATATTTCCTCCTCAAAAAAAGAAAAAAAAACTAAAGTTCCTTTTTTTCTCCATCTTCCTTAGTCCAACCAGTTGATCCTCCCAATTGAGTCCGTACTTTATTCAATGATGCAGGCTTGTACTTCTACACCAAAGGATATTTCCTCCTCAAAAAAAGAAAAAAAAACTAAAGTTCCTTTTTCTGTCCATCTTCCTTAGTCCAACCAGTTGATCCTCCCAATTGAGTCCGTTCTTTATCCAGTGATGCAGGCTTGTACTTCTACACCAAAGGATATTTCCTCCTCAAAAAAAGAAAAAAAAAACTAAAGTTCCTTTTTCTGTCCATCTTCCCTAGTCCAACCAGTTGATCCTCCCAATTGAGTCCGTACTTTATTCAATGATGCAGGCTTGTACTTCTGCAGCAAAGGATATTTCCTCCTCAAAAAAAAAAAAAAAACCAAAGGTTCCTTTCCCTCTCCATCTTCCTTAGTCCAACCAGTTGATCCTCCCAATTGAGTCCGTACTTTATCCACTGAGGCAGGCTTGTACTTCTACACCAAAGGATATTTCCTCCTCCAAAAAAGAAAAAAAAACTAAAGTTCCTTTTTCTGTCCATCTTCCTTAGTCCAACCAGTTGATCCTCCCAATTGAGTCCATACTTTATCCAGTGATGCAGGCTTGTACTTCTGCAGCAAAGGATATTTCCTCCTCAAAAAAAAGAAAAAATAAACAAAAGTTCCTTTTTCTGTCTATCTTCCTTAGTCCAACCAGTTGATCCTCCCAATTGAGTCCGTACTTTATTCAATGATGCAGGCTTGTACTTCTACACCAAAGGATATTTCCTCCTCAAAAAAAGAAAAAAAAACAAAAGTTCATTTTTCTGTCCATCTTCCTTACTCCAAACAGTTGATCCTCCCAATTGAGTCCGTACTTTATCCAGTGATGCAGGCTTGTACTTCTGCAGCAAAGTATATTTCCTCCTCAAAAAAAGAAAAAAAAAAACAAAAGTTCCTTTTTTTCTCCATCTTCCTTAGTCCAACCAGTTGATCCTCCCAATTGAGTCCGTACTTTATTCAATGATGCAGGCTTGTACTTCTGCAGCAAAGGATATTTCCTCCTCAAAAAAAGAAAAAAAAAGTTCCTTTTTCTGTCAATCTTCCTTACTCCAACCAGTTGATCC